>NC_067150.1:21219050-21434050 GCF_903995435.1 Acomys russatus
GTTTAGTTGGTTATCTTCCGGCCTTCAGGATGAGGATGGCTTTCCTTAGCCCTGGGATGGTGGGAAGAACCACAAAGGGCCTAATCAATAACTTCGCCTACTCACAATCTTAGCATTATCAGATTATTAAAGATTTTTTTCAAAAATAAAGATAATACATGTTGGTGGGTGAACAAATTGAAACAACCTCTGGATATAAATTTGACAATTTGTTTTAAGAACGTTAACATGTTCATATTTTTTGACTCAATAATTCCACTCTTAGAAACCTACAACTGCAATCAATGATAGGGGCAGAGATTTATACCCAGGCATGTTCATTCTAGGTTATTCATCATAATGAAAAAAGATGGAACCACCTGACTGCCCAACAATAGAAAAATGATTAAATAAACAAAAGGCTTTCTGGCTGCAGGATGCTGTGTTTCCATTTAAAAATAAAACTTTTGAGCACTTTGCAATGAGAAAAGGCCTGCCAAATATCAACTGGTAAATGTTCAAAACCAAATAGATTGTATAATCATAATGTGGAAAAATAGACATAGATATTTAAACCAACGTATGGGAAGAAAAATTATGAAAAGGATGATGATTGTTGTGATTGTAATGTCAATGAGTGGATATTAATATGAATTCCTGTTATTTTTATGGTGAATATTCTTTGTTGAGATCTGAGGGTCATGGTGGTTTTTAATGTGCAAGCCTGGTAGCACTGAAGTTAAGAATGCAAATGACCTGGGGCACTGTGAACGGAAGCAGAGTGGAGCTTTCCTGTCTGAAGTTCAAAGATCCCAGGGGCAGCAGTGGGTTGGTGGAAAATGGTACCCGCCTTTACCTTCCCATGAACAAACATGGTGCACCTTGTATGTAATAATAGGAGAGATGTCCACACTATGGGTGACATATGATCTTTTATTGATTTCTTAAAAGAAATCACCAGCCGTGCACCTATAAAAATACTTTTAAGATTTAAATCACTCATTGATCCCAACACAGTAATAGTGGGAGACTTCAACACCCCACTATCACCAATGGACAGATCCTCAAGGCAGAAATTAAGTAGAGAAATAATCAAGCTAACAGAGGTTATGAATCTGATGGGTTTGAAGACAAGATAGTTTAGTCTTATAATTAAGCTTAGTTGGTTAGAGGTTAAGATGTTTTTAGATCAAGATAGATGCTTTAAGTCAATAAAGATGAGATATGATAGATATTGAATTTTATTCAGAAATTTAGACCCAACAACTCAGGAAAGATGTTTTCATCAAGTTTGACAAATACAAATAGCCAAACCACTATGAATGTAGCATTTATAGAACTCACAATTGTCACATGGCTTTACCTGCTGTATATAGTTTGTTTTGTGCATGTGTAATAAAAATAAATGTATATGAAAAAAGAGTGGGTAAAGAAAGCATTCTACTTTTGTACAATAGAGAGTTACTCAGCCATTAAAATAAAATAAAAAAAAAAAAAGAAAAAAAAGGAAAAAAAGAAAGAAAGAAAAAAAGAAAGAAAAAAGCATAAGCAAATCCTAGTACTGAGTGAGGGGGCGTGGCTCATGGGAGAGTCTGGAAGAAGAGAGCTTTGGGAAGAGCAGTGTCAGGGAAAGCAGAGCACGGGAAGATCCTGGCCACCTATGCAGCAGCAGAATGCTTGGAGAGAATCCAGATACTGAATCTACCCAACTTGGGTTGCACGGTGAGCCCTGCCTGGGCCACTGACAGCTGCCTTGCAAGCCATGAGCCCCAGCACATGCTATCTGTTTAGGGCAGCTCCTGGCTTTAAACAAGACTTTAAAAATAGCCACATAAAGCCAGGTGGGTATGAATGCAAATCTGGCTTACAAAATAGCACCCCCCCCCCGCCCTGTGCAGTTTCATCCAGGCTTCGATAGTTTGGCCTTGTACAGGTTCAGATATGTCTGCAGCTGCGTTGTCTCAGAGCCCCGGGGTTCCTGGTATTGAAGACAGAGGCCAAGTGAGCACAGAGATGGGCCACAGGCTCTGGGTGCAGGTCCAAAGCCCAGAGTTTCCAAAGGAAACAAAGTCAGTGTTTCCCTTTGCCCTCCTAGTCTCCTACCATCCTCCTTTGGAAAAAATCCTGGTTTCTCCCCATTTCAAACTTAAGTCTGAAATCCAAAACAATAGCTAGCAATCAAGATCAGAGTTTGCCCATTCTGACCTTGACCAGTCACTGAGACTTAGAAATACTTGGACATTGCTTTTCCTTCTAAAAACTTGGCTCTATTTGGATTGTCTGAATTATTTGTTTTAAAGGGCTCTCTGCTGAAGCTCAAAGCTGTGCCTAAACCAGAGGCATGCTCCCCTTCCCTCCTCTCTCAGCATGGCCTTGAGTGTGTGAGTGTATGGGCTCCCAACAGCAAAGAGGAAAGGCTTCCTTAGAACCACACCAGCCTCTTTTGCTTTTAATTTTAGGCACCCGAGTCCAATCCGGTTTTAAATGTCTACATTATTAAATATACATGATGTCACAGATCCAGATTAGAGTGTTAGAGCAATGCAGGTGGTGACACAAGGCTGGGCAATATAATTTTTTTTTTTTTAAAAAGGCTGGGCAATGAGGTTGAGCTAGGGTTTTTGTTTTGTTTTGTTTTGTTTTTGCAATGTGCAGCTACAATTCACTAAACAGCCCATAGTAAGTAGCTGTTATCTCTTTAATGCGGTCTCTAACCAGAGGGGCCTCCTTTGCTCTGAGTAGCAGCGAGGTTCTGTGGGCTGAGGGATTGTGCCTCAGGGACAGGCAGGTCCCTCACTAGCCTGTGGGATTTTGGTTGATTTGTGGCAGTGCTGGTTCTGGTGCCTGGGAAAGGGCTAGCCTTCATTTGCAATGCCTCTGGCTTTCTCCCACCTACTCCAGCAAGCACAAAAAACTGAAGTCAACTAGAGAACAGTCTGGAGGGGTGAGCCAGAGGAAGCCAATCTGCTGTGGTGCTGTCTCCTGATCCTTGGAACGGGAACCGGAGTCACCTCTGAGCCCAAGTGTTCTTGTATGGGGAAAACGTCCTTTTAAAGAATTAGTCTTCAGCATTCTGTCAATTATGGCCTCCAAATCTGGTTGAGTAATTAAATGCCAGCTGACAGTAAATATCAAACTGCTTGGGAGCCGTAGCGAGATACAGACAAGTGGATTCTGTGTGATTGCTTTGGTAATTTGTTTTTTAATCTTTAATACCAATTAAATGCAGGGGAGCTGCAGCCCGTGCCTTGCCCAGATGAGACAGCCATCAGCTGATGTCAGGATCTGGCCAACAGCACGCGGTTCCTGGTTCTGCTGACTGCATTCAGCCCTGGGAGATGGGCAGTCTGATTGACAATGACTGGTTAGTGACTGATGAGCCAACAGAAAACTCCTCACTCTCATTCAGGACCCTGGCTGGGCCACATGTCTCAACAGGCTGATGGCCAATGACCTCCTTTGTATAGTTTCCCTTTAATTTTCCTCATATGACTAGGGGGCTAATTTAAGGCTGGACTTCTAAAAATTGGTCCCCTTGATGAGAAGTAGGCAGAGTGCAGTGCCATGATAGAGCAGTTCTGGTTTCTAGGAGGTCACCTACCTGCCATCAGGACATCCTCACAGCCCCAACAGACACAGAGGGAATAAAGAACAGTGCTCTTCACCAAGCATGATTCCTCAGCAGGGGATATTTGGCAGTCTGTTAGACACCTTTATTGTCTCAGTGGCAAGTGCCAGCACCATGGACAGCGGTTAGGGAATCTGCTTCCACAAGACACAGGGACCCAAAGAATTGTCTGGCCCCAAATACCAGGTGACACTTGATCCAGAGTGAACACTGAAGTGGAAAACAGAAGTTTGCTGCAGACCACTAGCGTGGCTAGTTTCTTCATCAAAGCTAGAAATTCCTTCCATTTATAGCCCTTGTTCTCCGTCCTGGAAATGCAACTGTCGTATATTCCATGCGTATATGCTTTGAATTACACGAGTCAGAGTTATTTTTTCTTCAAGTATTAAACATAGATGAAATAAGAAGATGAACTCTACTTAATTTATTCATATGTTTTATTGTCATGTTTTTTCTTATGACGCTCCATCACTATTTCTTTTTCTGCTTAGTAAGAGCCTTAAGTAATATTCTTGAATATTTTACTAAAGACTCTTTTTCCTAGATTTTATTCAGTTGAGAATTTGCTCCCCATCATCTCTGAGGGTTATTTTCAATACTCTTAGAATCCTAGGGTGATGGCTCTTCTCTCTTTCCCTCTTCTCTCCTCTTCTCTGTTTCTTTTTAAGGTTTACTTAGTTCACAGTTCCATAAATTCATGGATGAAACACCATTATGGCTGAGTCACCACAATGGTGGGAACAAAAGTTGTAGGAAGAAATGACATCTCCAGACAGGAAGCCGCAGCAAGGGGAGGGGATGGCAATGACTTTTCACTAGGTGCCACCTCCTAGCATTGCAGCAAAGATGAAGCTACTAACACACGATCCTCTGGGGACAAGCCATTCTACCCTTGGATCCTGAGGTCCATGTGTGTCTCTAATAGGTTCAAAGCCTTAAATTGTTCCAGTTCCAAAGTCCAAGTCAAAAATGTCCCTGAGTCTCAAAGGCACACTTTTAGCTGTCACCCTTTTCGAGATCTCCAAGTTTTGGGGGTGAGGATAGAGTGATGAGTTGTCTTGCAGAGATTAAATCAGGATCAGAATATTTCTAGCAATCATCTTGACAGCAAGATTCACAGGATCTGCCTTATAAAGCATTTGCTGAACGTCTAGTCATACATAATTTCTTCTGGGAGTCTTAAAAATACCCATCATCACAAAAGAACCAAATCCAAATGGTCTCTCCATGGGCTGTAGACTTTAGCACTTTTCTAACAGCCCAGGAAGTGGCTGAAGCACTTGAATGGAATCTGTCCACTTTGAATGTTGATCTTCTTAGATGTGTTAGTTTGCCAGTGTTGTCAAAACCTGGGCAGCCGCCGGGCATGATGGCACATGCCTGTAATCCCAGCACTCAGGGAAGCAGAGGCAGGTGAATCTCTATGAGTTTGAGGCTAGTCTTGTCTACAAAGTGAGTCCAATATAGCCAAGGCTCTACAGAGAAACCCTGTCTTGAAAAACAACAACAACAACAATAACAACAACAACAACAAAAGAAAGAAAGAAAGAGAAAAGCCTGGGTAGGGAGAAAGAAAGAAAGAAAGAAAAGAGCCTGGGTAGGGAAAAGAAAGAAAGAAAAAACCCTGGGTAGGGCTGGTCCCTTCTGAGACCTCTTCTTGATTTGTAGTCTGTTGTTATCTCCCTGTGTCTTGACATAGCTTTCCTTATCTCTCAGTTCCCATTTCATACTTGAACACACTGTCACAATGTGTCTCTTCGTCTTGGCTCCAGTGGGTTCTACTCATAAATCTACTATCATTTAAATTGCTTTCCTACATGTAGTTATGGTGACATTTTTCTCTTTTGGCTACAAGATTTTTCTTTGCCTTAGTTTTTTTCTGTTTGATTGTGATGTGTTTTACATACATTTTATTATGTTTTTGTGTGTAGGTGTGTTTCTGTAGGTGCATGCATGTCATTGGAAGGGTGTGAAGATCAGAGAGCAACTTGTGGGAACCAGTCTCTCCTTCCCCAGGATCCAACCCAGGTCATCGAGCTTGGCAGCAGGCTCCATTTACCCACAACGCTTTCTCACTGGCCTATGATGCGTTCTAGTCTGGAGTCCTTTCAAGTCATACTGTTGTGGAATTTTTCAGTTCTTAGATGTGTAGATTTATGTTTCTTGCCAAATTTTGTCCGTGATTTCCTTGAATACTTTTTCAGCTCTGTCTTCTTTTAGCTCCAATTGCACAACGTTAGATTCTGACACTCCTGTTGTAATAAGTCCCACAGGTTACCGAGGCTCTCTTTGCTTTGAACCGTCTGTTTTCTCTCTGCTGTTGACACTGGGTAAATGTTTATTGCCTTATCTTTCAATCCCTTCTTCTTCCCTGCGCTCGCTCCTGCCACGAAGGCTGCCTACTGAACATGCTCCTTTTGGTTGTTTTGTTGGGCTCTAAATCTTTCTGTGGCTCATTCCTACTTTCTATTTTTCTTCGGTGGAACTTCTAACGTTTTTATTTGTTTCGAGCATGATTATTATTGTGTGTAGAAATGGTTTTTTAATTTCCCTTCTCCCTACCTTAAAATCTGTCAGTTTATCAGCCTGTCACCTCAGTGTTAGCATCAATTAATAATATTTCTTTTAGGAACTCAGTAGAGGCATCTCTGGTTCTTGGCATGACCAGTGATTTTTTTCCAATGGAAGCATTTCAGATGCTATAATAAGATTCTGGGGGGAAAACTGACAATACCTTGGTATGTAGCCCAGGCTAGCTTTGAACTCACAGCCTTCATGTTTTAACTTTCAGGCATGTGCCACCATGCCTAGAGTGAGGCTCTGAATCTTATTTATAACTGCTTTTGTTGACTTGGGCTGACACTTCTCCCCAAATTGGAAAGGGCGGGGTAGGGGGCTTGAACCTTATTACTGACATGTCATTTTCCCTAGGCTGGGACCCACTATGCACTGCCTCCCTAGATTAGGTGTTAGGTGTCACCATGTGGTCTCCACTGATGTAGTGGATGTAATTTTATTTCCATTGGCTAATAGTGACAGTCACACTGTGTACAAGGCTTCTTTGATGGTGCCCAAGCAGGATGTTAATGCTTTGCTACTGATGTCTCTCCTGCAGTGGCTACAGGGTCTGGTTGGCTGAGGGTTTCCTTGCTGGGGAGGAGGATGAGGTTCTTTCTGTACTTGGCTTTTTCTTGAGCATGCTGAGGTACCTTTGTGTACATATGAAAGTTCCCTCCTTGATTGCTGTCATTTTAAACTAACTTTGATTTCATAGTTAATATAAGATTCAAACAGGTAAACACAAGGCTGTGTGCTCACTGTTGCCACCTCAAGATCCACCCTGCTAGTCTCTGTGCTTTGAACATTGTGTCATTGTGATATTTCATCTTTAATTGGTTGTTGTTATATTTGGATTTAGTTCGTGCAGCTTGGCCAGTGGTTTTTAATTTTATTTTTCCCTTAGAATTTTTTGTAACTGCATCCTCATGGGGGTAATTGTGAATTTTTATGCCGTTTAGGTATACTACTGACTTATTTATTTTTCTTAAGACATAAAACAGTAATTTCCCTAGAGTATACAACAATATCCTTAATTAATCATGGTGTATTTTCAGACAGATTTATCCCATTATATGTATAAGACGAGAACCTTACAACATCGCCAGGTTTGGTAGCACACACTTTTTATCTCAACACTTAGGAGGCAGAAGCAGCTAGATCTCAATGAGTTTGAGGCTAGCCTGGCTTACACATTGAGTCCAGGCTACCCAAGGTTACATAGTAAGAACCTGTCTCAAAAACAAACAAATCAACAAGAAACCTTACAGTAATATGTTGACACATTCTCTTTCCCATACTTCCATATTTTACTTTTAAAATTACATTTATTTCCCTCCTTGGCTGACCTGGACTCACTTTGTAGCCTTGAACCCACAGAGATCCGCCTTCTTCTGCCTCCCATAGGCATGCCCCACCATGCCTGGCTTTTCCTTCACTTGTTGATTCTCTTGTCAAGATACTTTTTTTTTCCACAAGAATTTCTATTTGATCCAGACAGCTGCATCTCCTGATATCCCTCAGTGAGTCTTGCATCTGGTTTATTGTTGCCACAGGAGCCCCTAACATGCTATCCGTGCTTTAAATTCTCCAACACATGCATCTTCTCTGGATCTGTTCTGATGATCACTTGGGGTGTTGCTTTTGTGCCTCCTTGTATGTCCTGTAATTCTTTATTTTTATTTTTAAAAAATTTTTTTTTTGTGGAAAGGCAGACATCTTGTGAAGGACATTGGAGACTAAAGAAAATGTTTTTCATGCTTAAAAGCAAAACATGGCTTTTCTTCTACTAAGACTTAAAAGTAGCATTTTGAGTCAATCTGGCTGTAAATTGGCCTGGATTTCAGTTTTGTTGTTGCTATGGTTATACTTAATGGCTTACAGACTTCACAGGGACCTCTGTAATGATCACATCACATTGTTCTACAGACATGGCAGGATATTCCATCATGAGTAGGCCCTTGGTGTTTGCTTTCTCTGTACTTGAAAAGTTCTGAGTAATAAAATCTCATTGTGCAATAAAGGACATAAATGAAAAGAGCAAATAATAATTAAAGATGCCATGTTTCCATGGTGATAATTTGTGTTTTGGGTGTGGGCTGCCTTGTCAGAGGATGTTTTTCAATGTATGCCACTTTACAGCTGAGGTCTTCATGTGCCATGAACCTGGGAGGTTTGCTTCTTGCAGTGTGTGAAATAGTGCACCCGAGAACATGCTCACAGGGTAGAGGAGGGCACTCTTCTGTTCTTATCAAGTTCCATCTTGGCAAGTAGGATATCTCTGGGTCTTTGCATGTGGCCTTTTCCTCCCTAGTGTGTACTCCTAGATGACAGTATTTCCTACCCCACCAATCAATGTTGCTGTTCTTGTCTTGGGCCTGAGAGTAAAAGGTATCAGTGGTGCAGTGTCCTCCTGTGATGTCTGTGGCACGAGGGAGGGTGGTGGCACTTGTAGCTTCCAGTGTTTTGGGTATGTTTTCAGTAGAGTGTGTAAAGAAAGATGCTGTAATAGTGTAGGGCATTTCCACTTCTAGACCACAGACTTGGCAAGTGAACACAACTCTCATGCCCCCTGCATTCTATCCGGCTGCCTTTGCTCCAGCTGAGACAGTTCCTGGGTCTCATCTTTCCTGCAGGCATAGACTCCTCTCAGACTTCAGCCCAGTTGGCTCCCTTGCATACTCACTACTCCAGCTGCATCCTTGCATTTGGTTGTGGTTGCAGGGGTGGAGTGTGCTTCCCTGTGTCTCTGATCTTGATAGGAAACCAAAACTCTGGAACATTAGTTTTTAAGGCGTTGAAGAATAATTTATTTCAGAACTATGTCTAGCCAAACCATTGTTCAGATATGAGTACAGAATAAGTGTCTTGGAGACACAAGGCTTTGTCTCATGAAGATTTCAGCTGAAAGTGGTTTGGGCTGGAATATTTAATGCCAACAGAGAACTAATTCAGAATACATCAAAGTGAGTGAAATGAAAATGAATACCTATGTGTTATTGTTTTTATTTTACTGGTAAAACATGTAGACTAGTATAAATATTTTAGATGTTGGGAAAGATTCCAAAGGCAGTAAGAAAGAGCTAAATGTTTTGTTTAATTAAGAGACTTGATACCCTATGAGCATATAAAGGGGGAGTAAGTCCCCCTCAGGCACAGTCATAGGGGAGGGGAGTAAGGGGAAAATGGGAGGGAGGGAAGAATGGGAGGATACAAGGGATGGGATAACCATTGAGATGTAACAAGAATAAATTAATAAATAAAAAAAAGAAAAAAAGAGTAAATACTGTTTTTTAAGAGATAAGAATAGATTGACATATGGGAAATGTGAGATTAACAAAAAGTAAATTTTTTAGAAGGAGCAAGTTTGATCATATCTATATTACAATAAATATAAAGAGACCAATCTCACCATTTACATGACCAATATATATGGAACTAGAAAATGTCCCTGTGTAACTGTAGAATTTTTCCTCAGCTCATTTTTTTTGGTAGGAAGTTCTCTTACTAGCCAAACTTTACAGAACATGTAAGCCTCTTAGCATCACACTTTTCATCTAGTTAAATGGGGAAAAATCTATATTTATACCCATCAAACCAAATTCAATTTTTAGCAAAGAGATTTCAGAGAAAAAAAGTTATTTTTCCAAACACAATTGTTGAATTCATGTGTAGTGGTTTTGAAGGCTTGACAAGTGTTCGTAGGGACGATGCTCACTTTGGATATTCTTGAAAGCCATCACAGAGCTGTACCATCTGAGCAGTCCTGTGTCAACGTGCACTTTTACCAAGCACACTTCTGCAGGGCTGCTCATTCTTAGCTTAGTGTTGGAAGACATGTGCCCCAGAAAGTTGACAAGTGTTTAAAGAGACTATTGGGGGGGGGGGAGCAAAAAGACTAAGAAGTCGGATTGAATGGCGGAGATACTACTGCAAATGCGGAAATGTTTTGTTAACAGCCATGCTGATTACTGGTGATTCAGAGGAGATGTTTTCAATGTTTTGCAAACTAACTAGTTTGTGACTAGAAAACAGGCATTTTACTGTGCATATTTATGCTTTTGGGAACTAGATTAGAGGGTTGTGATTGGTATGTAGTGCCTTACTGGAAAAAAAAAATAAATGCAGATTAGGCTCCTGATTCCTTGCTGCACACAGAATGTCTTGATTGTCAAGAACCAATATAAACGCACATGGGAGATGGCTCAGTGGTTAAGAGCGCTTGCTTCTCTTGCAGAGGACTTGAGGTTGGTTTCCAGCACCCACATCAGATGGCTTAAAATTACATGTAGCTCCAGGGAATACAACACTCTCTTCTGGACTCCAAAGGCACTACCATACCCATGGACATACCCATGTAACCCTAAAAATAAGATAAACATTTAAAACAAAGGCCCAGGAGACCTGGTAAAAGATAATGCGAAGGACCAGACAGTGAGAGGATTTAAGGAGACTTTAATATATTTGCAGCGATAAAGAAGATCTGTGCAGAGCAAAACAGTGTTCACCTCACTAAGAGCACATACAATTAAAACAAACCCTGCGAAGTCTTGGAAGTAAAAACAGATAAAGACCCCAGCAAGAATTTGAAAAACCCATCTTCATTGTGGGAAATCCCAGCACATATTTATTCATGATTCTTAGATGCAATGGGTCCAAAGCAACAAGTACACAAGAGGTCTTAGCAGTACCATGAGTTTTGAAGTGACATGCTGTTTTCTTCTCCCATCTTGTTTTCTAACGATTCCTTGGCTTCTGTTTAAATTTTCACAGGGCCTTTCAACAGCACTTCCTTATTTGACTAGAAAGTTCATCATCCTTAAGGTGTGCCTCAATCTTTCATCTATGTAAGGATTTCTCCCTATGAGTAAAAACTTACTGTTCCACCCAATCAGGCAGGTGAAGACTATTGTGTGTGCGTGTGCAGAGTGGTTTCACTGGGGGATGATGTGACGGCCTGAGTTCATGTTTTGAATATCCACTTATCCCGGTAACATTTGTTGAGTAGAACAGTGTCTCCCCAAAGTCGATTGGCTACAAATGTAAGGAGTTATTTTTGGCCTCCCAGTTCCATCCCATTGATTTGTATTTTTATCTTCAGGCTGCCTTGATAACTATAGCATTACAGTAGATTTCAAGATCCGGAAGTGTGAGTACTCCAAATTTGTCATTTAGAAATACTATTTAGGATTTTTGCATTTTCAAATAAAATTTACAATCTGCTCATCAGTTTCTAAAAAAATAAATGGTGTTGAATTGGCAATAGATAGCAGGAACAATGCCGCTCAGTCACTGTCAGTCATTCTGGTCTAATGCTTGTCTTCCAGGTAGTGATCCAATACCACATGTCTCCCTTCCCACAGAGGGTTTCTCCTTTGATTTCTTCTCCTCCCTACCCCACCACCACTCTCTCTTTCCATCCTCTAGCACTCCTCTTTGGTCCACAGACAACATTTTACCTTTCTAACCTATCATCATTCTTTACAAAATTAAGTTTTGCAGGAAATTTCAGGCAACCTCCTGCTCTTTCATTTGTCATCTCTCTTCCATGTCTCAGTGTCAGCCACGTACAAAGCCAATCACCACACGTTTGCAAACCTTTGCTGCAGACACCAAGTCAAAACTGTTGAGCATAACCAGAAGAGAGGCCTGAGTCTTGGTTTCTCTAAAATGGTCTCGGTGTCTCTGGCGACACCCTGGATCTCTGGTCCCTTAAGACAAGGAGTAGCTTTCTGGTCAACAGTTGCTGCACTGAGAATTTGGCCACCTGTGGAGCACAGGAGAAAGAGATAGATAGATAGATAGATAGATAGATAGATAGATAGATAGATAGATAGGGAAGGAGGGAGGAAGGGAGGGAGAGAGAGAGAGAGAGAGAGAGAGAGAGAGAGAGAGAGAGAGAGAGAGAGAGAGAGAGAGAGTCTATGGGGGCAAAGCTGAGGCCTCTTGGGCACTGTTTTGCCTTGTAGTGTGAGAGAGGATGTTCTCTTTGATGGAGAGTGAACTTGGGGATGAAGGGCAACTTGAAGGGCTTATTCTTCCTGGAAATGTGCAAGCTGCAAAACGTGCTTCCTCCTGAGAGTGGGAGGGAGAGATGGACACAGAACAGAAGAAAGGCCTTACTCCACAGGTCTAGAAGAAAAGCTCCCCAGGAGACTCAGGCAGTCTTTTTGTAGTTAAAATTGTATTAAATGAAAGAGATTTAAGAAGGAAAATATGACCCACTCATGAAGGACAGGATAAAATTAATGCTGATTCTCTGCTACTTGGGATTCTGGGCACCCTTGACTGAGAGTGCTCAACAAGGAAACAAAGCACAGTGGACACCCAGGATCCAACAGCTGGCAAGGATGCAGAGATGCTGGGAAAGGCATGCATGGCATTGCACCTTCCTTCCTGATATGCTGCCCAGTAGGAAGTGGAACCCACATGAGTGCTCCCCTCTTAGGATTGATGGTTTCAAGGGATTGTGGAGCTTCAGAGGTTACCTGACTGGGAACCTGCAATGGGGCAGCAGAAGAGCCTGGCTCTGAATTAGCAGTGGCTACTTAAGGTAAGGCACTGGGTCCTGCCCATCTGCGAGGGACACTGCTGTCTGACTGGCTTCCCATCTGCCTCTCTATAGCAATGTCTTAGTTAGGGTTTTATTGCTGCGAAGAGACACTATGACCATGGCAACTCTTATAAAGGACAACATTTGATTGGTGCTAGCTTAGAGTTTCAGAGGGTTAGGACATTTTCATCATGGCGGGAAGCATGGCAGCATGCAGGGAGACACGGTGCTGGAGAAGGAGCTGAGAGTTCTATGTCTTGATCTGCAGGCAGACAGGAGGAGACTGGATCACTGGGTGTAGCTTGAGCATCTATGACCCCAAAGCCGCACCTCCAGGGTGACACATTTCCTTAGGCAAGGCCACGCCTACTCCTATGAGGACACACCTCCTAATAGTGCCACTCCCCATGCCCAAACATTCAAACACATGAAATTTTGGGGGCCATACCTATTCAGACGGCCACAGGTGACATGCTCTCCAGCCCCTCCTTCGGATCCAGCCCTGCTGAATTCCACTGGGCTTCTAGAAAGTTCTGGAGACCTGCAGACCAGAAGCCAGTCCTTTCTTATTTACACTGCTAGCTCTTTGCCTGTATTCCAGGGATATTTCTGGACTATATAATATATTATGAAGACTTTGATGAATTTTGGGAAAATATTAAAAATTAATCCAAGAGAGCGGAAAAGTCCTGGCTGGCCTCCCTCCCTTAGCTAACCCTGGGTTTCTGATCCTATCTGCGAGTGATTCCTGTGAGAGTAACCTTCTCTTACATTTTCATTCCATGTACTCTTTTCTGTTGATTTAACAATCTGGTCCAGAAAGGAGAGAAAACACACAAAGGCAAAACAAAACAAAACAAAACAAAACAAAAAACCAAAAAACCAAAAAAACAAAAACAACAACAACAAAAACACAACAACAAACCCTGTGCAGCTAATAAATTATTTTGCCTGTTTGAGATGGAAATTGGGGGGTGGGGGCAACAACCCTTTAAAAACCAAATAACAATTTTTGAAGGAACCCAGCCAATGCATTTTCATAAGGCAAATGTGTCAGGCTTGGTAGGATGCAGCAGGCCCAAGAGAAGGCCAGAACCACGCCACATTTGCATACATACTTTTAATAGGCACTGAGGAAAAATGAATACCCAGTACAAATAATTAGAATATTTTAATCAAGTCTCTTCAGGGTTTTGATTTTTTAAAATAAACACATAGCAGACAGACAACATTAGTGTTATTAGGCAGCAAAGATTCTGGCAGGAGCAGTTACTTTCACCCAATTACATGAGAAAAGAAGGGGTGGATCCTGCCTGGCTCACCTCCTTGGGTGACCGGCAAGGGAAGGATCCAGGTTGGGGGCGTGGCCTCTTAGAGGCGATAGCCACAGCGCACTGGTTTTGCACCACACTGGTTCTGTACCTCTTGGTTCTGCCATGCCTCGCCTGCCCACTCACTCATTCACTAGCACAGTGCCGGCCTCTCGGTTGGGGGCTTAATAAATACTTTGAACAAGAGCGCTTGCCAATTTCTTTGGCAGTAGTTCCTTATACATGCTGTGGGGCACAGAGTGCCAGAGAAGAGAGAAGCCCAGAGAATCTGGTGATGCCGACGAATTGGAACGTAAAGATACACTAAAATGTCTGTATCCTTTGCGGATGGGGGGTGGTGGTAGCCTACCTCAGCTCCGTTCTACAGACTTGGGCGGGCGGGGGGCAGTGGGAGCTGTCGGACTGCGAAGACACCACCTCCCCCAGGATCACTGAGCAATGCTGGCTGCTGAACTTTTCCCTGAGCATCACCCAGAGAGATAGATGGATCCTTCGCTTGCTGCACAAGAGTCAGGACCTACGTTTGATGCCCTGCACCCATGTAGAAAGGCTAGGCATGGCCATACCACTGCTAGGTGGGTCAGGGCAAGCCAGAGATGGCAGACTCCTGTGTTGGCTACCAGGGTAACTCCAGATTTAATGAGACTCAGTCCCAAGGGAAAAAGATGGAGTGTGATAGAGGACATTTGGTATCCTTCTCCTGGCCTCCCTGTCCGTTTATGGGGTGGGGTACATACATTCACCCTCACATATACATGTGTGTATGCTGCACATATACTACACACTTCAGGGGGAGAGGAGGGGGAGAGGGAGGGAGGGAGGAAATGGGGGGAGGGAGAGGGAGAAAGGGGAGAGAAAGTAGAGCCTTGCATCCTGATCTAGAGCTAGTCCACAATTTGAGGCACTGAAGCAAGCTCCTGCTTCTTAGCCAAGCCAAACTGTGTTCAGGCTGTGAGCACCCCCCCCCCCCATCCCCGCTTCATGCGCAGCCAGCTCACTGTACTGGCACATACAGGGATCTGTGTCCTATCCTTATCCATGGAGGGGCATGGTCAGACATCCATTTACATGCCAGGCTCTGGATGTAGAGCCTGGGTAGGCAAGTGTCTGTTTCTTTCACACGCAGGAGCAAGGCCTCCCTATGCTCTTATAGTTTCTCTCCCATCTGTGCCTCTTGCTCCAAATCTCCTCCCCTAGGGTAATAGATACCTGGGTTGAAGCCAGAGACCCTGTGGGCTCCCCGAATCTGCAGTTGAGCAGACCCAAATCCCCCTGCACCTCAGCCTGGAGTGCTTTTTCACTTACCGCAGCTGTAGAGGAAGACACCAGAAACTCTCATAAACTCGCACTAATTCTGCTGTATTCACTGCTTTCCATGTCTGACCTCTTTTGTGTCTAGCCTGCCCTCCCCTGGCCCTCCTAAGCCTCAAGAAGAGAAACATCAGCCTACAAGCCACAACCCAGACCTGCCACCAAACTAAATACAAAAAGGCTGGGAGAGTTGGGTGTGGCGGGAATAGAGAGAGGTAGTGCCTGTCAAAGGTCTTGGAGGCATTCCATCTGATTTCTAAGTAGAGTGAGTATGAAAATTCATGAGGTAGAGGCAGAGGGAGGGAGGAAAACAGGGGTGATGTGGAAGTTCAGGGGAGGGAAGGGGGAGGAGAAAGAGGGAGGAATTAAGAGGACAGATGAAAGAAGAAAAGAGTTAGTTCAATTTATTCTTGAATGCAGACATTGCCCAGTCCCACTTCTCAGCCTGTTCAAATGCAGCCCCAGCATTTTGGAATAGAGTTTACACCACAGCATTTTCCATTTGTTCCATATGTGGCTGTGCTCTGCTTGTCATCATGTGTATATATTTTATCTTCCAAACTGGATGCCAGTGCGGTTCTGGGTGGAATGACGTGTCTGACAAGTAAATGTCTGAATTTGTAGCTGTCCTCTATCCCAGCCTTGCTCTTTATGACCCCCTGCCCATTATCAGAGTCTCTTCTTCGCCTTAATGTCCAAAATCTTCTTGTCCCCAGATTTTTCTTTGCTTCCCCATGGACTTAAGTCTTCAAATCTTTTTAATTTTTTTCTTTTTAAATTATATCCTGCCTATTTTTGCTTTAGCCATTTTTGTTCTGGTTTCATTGCTTTGTATGTGGATCACTAATTGCCTCTTTACATTCTGCCTTCTTCTGTTCTCTGGCCTAGCTACCTATTTAATCTGAAAGAGAGCATATTGTCACCGGCCAGTCCTCTGCTCAGAAGCAGATGTATCTTCAATCGCCAAGCCATTCCAACATTGGAGGATGGGTTCCTCCCCTTTCTAGTGTGTAGCCCACCTCCTCCTGGGGGATGTGGTCTCACACTGCCCACTGCACACAGCACTGAGTGCTCCAGTGCTCAGAGCTTGGAGAAGGTTGCCTCTACACTCTGTCCTGCTCATGTTGGGGTCGGGGTGGGGGCCAGCTAATGGTCCTCTTTCATCAAGAGGTAGGAGTTGCTCAGTGGTGGCATTCTTCCCTGTCATGCATCGCTCCTTGACTGTGGGACTGTAGACCAAAGCTGATGCTGTGACCTTATCTGAATGTTGTTGTCACCCCTAGATTTATATGTTGAAATCTGATCAGATGTGTCACAGTATTAGGGGTGTAACTAGACCATAACGTGGAGGTTTTCCTGATAAAGCCACAGGATGCTGCCTCACCCCCTCCACCTCATGAGGTGGCAAGAAGAAGGGTGCTTCTATGAGTCAAATGTCATGGTGATGTGATCCAGAACTTCCAGACTTCCAGAATTGTGGGATATAAATGCGTGGTTTGCGATATCTCATTAGGGCCTCCCAAAAGGACTAAGACACTTAGTCAAACAGCCAGGCCTCCAAGCCCTCTGAGCTTATGGCATATATCACTCACTTTGGGACTCAGCTATGCTCACACATGCAGGCCTTGCAATTTTATATACCTGGACACCTACTGTGAGAAGTGGTCACATTAGCCCACTTACATCAACTGCCTCACAGTACTGTGAGGTCCACTATGGTGCTACAACCCCAATTGCTACACATTTGCCTCTGGCTATGGAACACTCACAGATGGCAATTTATTAAGTTCTGGATACCGAGATGCTTGAATACAAAGACTCCAACTATCCCAGTGTCCACATTTTCACCCCGGTCAGGCTCTGCCCATCACTTAGCAGCAAGTTCACCTTTCAAACTCAGTGTCTTTGAGAGTGAAATGTGAATAATTACATAGCAGGATTCTTGCAACAAGATGATATATCATATGTGTTAGGCTCCTTGCTTATGTTTTATACATTGAAGGTTATCAGTGGATCTTAGTTCCTTTTCTTTCTGATGAGGACAGATATTTTTACAAGTGGCTTCTACTAGCAACGATTCCATATTTACTGTCATCACAGTGTCATCTGTCAAGAAAGACACAAACCCCAAGTTCCAGACTCCCTATCTTACTTGGAGAGGTACACATCTCCCTGGACCTTACTCCTTGGTTGGAGTACACAGACGTGAAGGGCTCCAGGAAGCCGTCCCTGCCTTAGTGGGTTTCCCAGTCAGGTTGTAGATGAGCATGCTGTTGTGTGCCTGGCCTTCTCAGCACTCTCCTTTCCCACCCCTTCACCTGGAGAACACTTAGCACACAGTAGTGCCAATATGAGCATGCACCAAGGTGAGGCAATGTAAGCTGGCTGTGGCAGGTTGAAATCACTAGGGAAGACATTAGGAACGGCTGTGCAGAGTTCGCTGAGGGAGAGGTGAGGAAAAGGCTTTGCCAGGGCTTCTGTGCTGTTGGGCCCACCTAGCCATCTGTTTCTGCTGTTTCCTATTGGGACTTTCTCTGCCATCCAGGATCTCTACACTGGTCTAGGTCCATTCTTGATGAGGGGCTCTGCTGGGCCAAGGATGCCTCTGAGGTCCCTGTATGATTTTCTTAAGGAAGGAGCTAGCTAGGAGTGTGTAGAAATCTGTGTGGCAAAAGGGGTCAAGGAGTGCTGAAAGCCAGAGAAAATAAGTGAAAAGGGACAGGAGAAAATGAGAGAGGCAGGAGAAAAGAGAAAGGAAGGAGGGCAAAGGAAGACTCTGGAAGAAAGATGGCTGTGTGTGTGTGTGTGTGTGTGTGTGTGTGTGTGTGTGTGTGTGTGTGTGTGTAGGAGGGGTAGAAAAAGATCAGGAGAGAGGGAGAGACTTACTGGATTGCTTTGGTGTGTATGTATGCGCATGCGCTCATGTGCTTGTGTGTATACATGTGTGTGTATGCATGTAAAGTGCAGAGGTTCACTCTCTCTCCTGGAGGGGGAGACCTGGTGGCACTCAGAGGAAGAACAGCAGGTTACCAAGAAGAGACTTGATACCCTATGAGCATATACAGGGGGAGGTAATGCCCCTCAGGAACAGTCATAGGGGAGGGGAATAATGGGAAAATGGGGGGGAGGGAAGAATGGGAGGATACAAGGGATAGGATAACCATTGAGATGTAACAAGAATAAACTAATTTAAAAAATTAAAAAAAGAATAATTTAAAGGATATTAGTTTCAGTTCTCTGAAAGTCTGCTATCTGCTGTGAACCCATCTGGGCCTGGACTTTTGCAGTTGGAAGGTTTTTTAGAACTGTTTCCATTTCTTTATTTGCATGGATCTATTAAAGCTGTTGATTTCTTCTTGGTTTAACTCTGATGGTTTGGATAAATCTGGAAATGCATCCATTTCTTTTAGCTTTTTCTAATGGAGTACAGTTTTTTTTTAATTTTTTATTATTAATTTATTCTTGTTACTTCTCAATGGTTATCCCATCCCTTGTATCCTCCCATTCTTCCCTCCCTCCCCTTTCCCCTTATTCCCCTCCCCTATGACTGTTCCTGAAGGGGATTACCTCCCCTGTATATGCTCATAGGGTATCAAGTCTCTGGAGTACAGTTTTTTTTTTTAAAGAATTCCTTTATAATATTCTGGATGTTTTTGGCTTCTAACAGTTCCTGGTTCTTCTCTGGTTCTATTCATTTGGATCCCTTCCTTTCTTCCTCTGGTTAGTTGAACTAAATCTCTGTCAAACTTATTTATCTTCTCTAACAATCAAATTTTAGATTTGTTGATTCTTTGTATTATCTTCTGTGTTTATATTTTATTAATTTCTGCTCCAATTTTTATTATTTCTTGTGATCTACTAAATTTGGTTTTGGTTTGTCCTTGTTTTCCCAAATCCTTGAGGGGCACCATGAAGTTGTTATTTATTTCTGACTTTGTTTGTTTGTTTGTTTTTGTTTTTCAAAACTGGGTTTCCTCTGTGTAACAGTTCTGGCTTGTCCTGGACTCACTTGGTAGACCAGGCTAGCCTGAAACTCACAGAGATCTGCCTGTCTCTGCCTCTCCAAGTGCTGGGATTATAGGCGTGCAGCACTATGCCCACCTTCTCTCTGAATTTTTAATGTAGATGTATAGGTCTATAACTTTCCCTTTTAAGACTTATTTTTTAAACCTATTAGAGAGGTTTTGTTTTGTTGTGTTTTTATTTTCATTTAATTGTAGGAATTTTTTAAAAATCTTGATTTCCTTTTTGATCCATTCATTATTCAGTAATGCGTTGTTTACTCTCCGAAAGTTTGCGTAATTGCTGGAGATTCATTTGCTGCTAATTTTGAGCTTTATAAGAAACAACATGGAGTTATTTCAAATTTTCTGAATTTGTTATGTGTCTCTTTTATGGCTGTTGAATATCTTGTATATTCCTTGGTCTTTGGGTGAAATTTTTTGTAGGTTATCTGCATTTGAGATATGATATCACTTAATTCTGATACTTTTTTGTTTATTTTTGCCAATAAGAGCAGTCTATTGGATAAAGTGATATATTAAAACCACCTACCATTACTAAGTTGGAGCTAATCCTTGTCTTTAATTCCATTACTGCACTTTTATGAAATTGTGTGTGCCAGAGTTTGGTGCATGTATGTTTAGGAGTGTAATGTCTTTTTGGATAATTGTGTCCTTGATTAGAATGAAGTGCTCTTTATTATCTCCTCCGGTTATAAGTATATATATTTTTATAAGTATATACATTTTTTCTTTTAATTTTTATTGCTTCATTTTTTTATTAATTTATTCTTGTTACATCTCAATGGTTATCCCATTCCTTGTATCCTCCCATTCTTCCCTCCCTCCCCTTTTCCCATTTTTCCCCTCCCTTATGACTGTTCCTGAGGGGGATTACCTCCCCCTGTATATGCTCATAGGGTATCAAGTCTCTTCTTGGCAACCTGCTGTCCTTCCTCTGAGTGCCACCAGGTCTCCCCCTCCAGGGGACATGGTGAAATGTGAGGCACCAGAGTACGTGAGAAAGTCCTATCCCACTCTCCACTCAACTGTGGAGAATGTTCTGCCCATTGGCTAGATCTGGGAAGGGATTTAAAGTTTACCGCCTGTATTGTCCTTGGCTGGTGCCTTAGTTTGAGCGGGACCCCTGGGCCCAAATCTATAAATATATTTTGTTGGACCTTTCCCCTTCTTTCACTTTAAGGCCGTACTCATCTTTGATAGTGAGTTACTGTAGTAAATAGGAGGATGGATTTTGTTTCTTCATCCATTCAGTTAACCTGTAGGGCTTTTTTTTTTATTTTTTGTGAACGAGACCATTAATATTTAAAGTTTTTATTCAAACCTGTGTCTTGATTACTTTCAATTTATTATTTGTTTGCTGTTGGTGTTCTTATGCCTATTTTGTGTTCCTGTAATTACAGCATCGCTTTTTTATAGTCTCTTGCTATTTTTATTCCTCTGTTCAGTCGTAAGTATTATTTCCCATATTCTCAGTAAGGCTGTTTTGGTGGACATGAATTCTTTTGGCCTGTTGATATCATGGAAAGCTTTTCTTTCTTCTTCAACTATGGCCAATAGTTTTGCTGGCTACACTAGTCTGTGTTGGCATCCATGATCTTTTAGAAACTGAAGTCCGCTGCCTAGACTCTTCTAGCTTTTAAAGTTTCCATTGAAAACCTGGCTGTTGTTTTGATGGCTTTTCTTTATATGTGATTTGTGGTTTTTCTCTTGCAGCTTTCAATACACGCTCTTTGTTCGATATATTCAGTGTTTTAACTATAATATGTTGTGGGGAATTTATATGTCTGTCTGAGTGTGAGCGTATGTATGTGAGTGCAGGTGCCCTGAGAGGCCACAGGCCAGAAGCATTGGCTCCCTGGAGCTGAAATTACATGTGATTGTGAGCTACTTGGTGCTGGGAAATAAATTCTGGTCCTTGAAGAGAGCTGTATCCATCTCTCCAGTCTGTCTACCTTATTTTTGAAGATTAGTACTTGTGCCGACCCCGAGGCTTGCTGATTCACCAGGACTCGCTGTCCACTGAGCTCCAGGGATCTGCATTTTTCCACCCACACCCTCACTCTGGGGTTACAATAAACTTTTGTGTCATCTTCTCCTCCTCCTCTTCCTCCTCCTTGCTCTTCCTCTTCTTTTGCACAGGGGATCCAAACTCACATCCTCATGCTGTGCATCAAATATCTTACTGAACAAGCCATCTCCCTAGTCCCAGAGAGACTCTTTAAACACGTTTCTTTTACATTGCTGGGGATTATTATGGGCCTCATGCCTGCTGGGCAAGTACTGCATACTGAACCATTTGGCAGCCCAAGAAGAGAACTTTCTACCTCCATTTCCTACTCTCAAGGCTGTGTGTCCCTCAGTCTGGAGAACTGACTCGGAAGTAAGAGCAGTATTTCACTCAGCCCTCACTACACTCCCAAGGAACCAGGTGCTAGGGAGATGATAATAGTGGGGTTTGCTTTGCTCTCTGAGCTCTTGGGACATGTAGTTTCTCAATAGAGTTCTGTTGCTGGGAGACTTGTTTGCTAAGCAACAAGGGTTCTGATGAAGAGGATCAGTCTTAGGGTCACAGACACATAAGGTGTTGTGGGTTTGGAGTAAGAGAGCCCATTGGTGTTTGTAGAACCAACCATAATGCAGAAACTGCTGAATTAAAAGAAAGGGCCTGGAATCCAAAGCCGAGGTGATGACAGGAGCATGTGGGCTTCCATGTGGGCCACCAGGAAGCCTGATGTAATGCAGACAGCCGTTCTCTTCTTCTGGACCTTCTACAATTCCCCAGTTCACACCAAAGATTTGCCCTGAACCCCTTCCTGTCAATTCTGGAGACATTTGAATAACGAATTCTGTTTAAGACTGAAAACCTCGAAGTTCCATCTGTAACAAGACTCGAAATAATTACAGCTGATGATTGCCTAGCACTCTCAGCCAGAAAAAACAGAACAGCTTTTGGCCGCCAGCAATTACAAGCAGCACCGGCTTTAGCACAGACAGAACTTTTAAATGAATACATGAATACATTGCTGAAGATCAGAAGGCAAGAGAGTAGCGAGATGGGGGTGGGATGGGGAAATGAGTTGGCAAAAAAGGAGTGACTTCACTCAATAAAGGAGAGAAGGACAGAATGGGTGAGAGAGGGTGGGAGGAGGGGAGGGAGAGAGAGAGGGGAGAGAGAGAGAGAGAGAGAGAGAGAGAGAGAGAGAGAGAGAGAGAGAGAGAGAGAGAGAGAGGGAATCTATCCAGACTTTTGCCCATTCTATTTTAAATTTAGATGATAGCAGAAAGAGTTGGCTTAGAGTGGCATCTTAGTGGCTCTGTACATCTATATTTTCAAGCATTTTCTAATGGTTAGCTTGTACTTTAACCATGAGGGAAAGTGAAGTCATCATAAGTATGATTTGGAGTTTGGAACTTGGTGTTTCATAGCGACTGCCCAAGCTCAAGTGCAATCTGCTGCAAAATTGCTCTGTTGCTTTCTTAGCCGCTCCACCACTCTGAGCCTCCCTCAGCACTCTCATCTGCGGATCCCTCCCCAGCTGTTCTCACGGGAACTAAGTGGGTTACCCTCTATGACGTGGTTTAACTGCTATCTAGAATAAAGTCTTCAGTAAGAGGACTCCTTCCCCATTGATTTCCCCTCTACCTTCAATCCTCTCTCATATTAGTTGAACCTGTCCCACCTTTCCATCCATTGAGAAGAACCAGAGTGTTTATGACACTTTCAAACGACTGACCAGTATATCAATCAGGGCTTCCTCAGAATGACAGATTGATGAAATAAGTTCATAGTGAGGTGATTTGCTAAGGGATGTGGTTAATAGCATTATGGCCCCCGAGTCCTGTGACCAACTATCTGCAAGCTAGAGACTCTGGGATGCTGCGAACCTGGCTCAGTAAACCAAAGGTCCAAGAATCTTAGTTCCTATCATGATAACACTGTGCAAGACCAAATTGGGGGGGAATCTGGGGTTTTATCTGTTGTATGGGGTGCAGTTCACCATGAAGGGAAGCCAGAGAACGTGGAGAAAATCTGCTTACTGGCTTGTTCTCCATGAGCTCAGCTAGTTTTCTTATAAATCCCAGGCACACCTGTCTAAGAATAGCACCACCCACAGTGGCCTGGGCCCTCCTATATTGGTTAGAAATTTTAAAAATGTCTCCCCTGCCTGGTATGCCTATAGGCCAATCAATGGAGGTGATTATTTAACTGTAGACCCCTCTTCCTAGATGACTTTGGTTTGTGTTAAGGTGACAAAACTTAGCCAGTCTAACTTTTATGGTAAAAAATTAAGAACGTGAGGTTGGAATGGGAAGCCACTGGTACAGTTATGGACTCCAAAGGTCATTGTGCCTTGAGTTCTTCTGTCCAAGGCAGCAGAGAATGGTCTACTCAGCTCTTGGAGAAGAGATCAGATTACATTCTATATTTGGTTTATTCCAACTAACTGGATGGTCCTCTGCCATACTGAGCCCAAATCTCTCCACTAAACTCACATATACCAGTCTTCCCTGGTGAGACACTGAAATAATCTTCACTGCTTTGTTAGGTGTTCATCTTCCAAATTGTCCCCTGAAATTTGCTATTTTTAATGGTAGTCATTTGGTTGAGGATTTTACAAAGATTTCTGGGCCAAAGTGTAGAAACATAGGCAATTGTAACATTCCTGATTCTTCCCCTCATCCCCACCCCCCACTTTAAATGCACATTTACTCTGATTTTCCTTCTTGATGGCTCTCACATCTGCTTCTGATTGTAAATTCCAACAAGAATTAGGATTGGAAGCCTGAAACTCATCGGGCTTTATAAATTAGTGGATGAGCCACCACAGACCTGGTAATCAGACCTCTGGTGTAGAGGTTTTCAATCTGATTTGAAGACGCCACCATTTGCCCACACTCCAGCTCCTTTCCTGCTTCTGATTCACCCTCCCACTCGCATCTGTGAGTTCAGGCGGCTTGCAAGGCTGCTTCCTGTGCTCTGGGCTGCAGCCATATGGGGGCAGATGGTTTGCCTCAGTGCAAACCTACTGATGCACTCTAGGGAATCATGTCAGCAAGACCAGGATAGCCACTCACCTATACAAAGCTTGGTAAGTGACCAGTACAACCCCTTTCTCTGTCTATCATCTCCTGTGCCTCCTACTCTCTCATCTGCAAGCACCTGCATAGGGTTCTGTTGTGGTCTTCAAGTTCTGTCCTTAGTCTTCAAGGAAACCTAGGTTATACACCATCTTCTGGTGTTTCTAAAGTCATCAGTCCCAAGGATACCATATTGGTTGACTTGACTTTTTGTAGCTCTTTTAGGCAAAGGTTCATCACATCTCATTGGTTCCATGATGGTACTACCACTGCCTTCTCCCAGCCCCCACCCCCACCTTCATGTGGACTACCTCATTACTTCTAGGGCCTTACAGCTAATAAGGAGGGCAGGAGACATGGAAGAAGAAACAGATACCAGAGGGAATGGGTAGTAAAACTGAAAATGCAGTGTATGGGAACTATACACATACAATGAGAAATGGTGGGTGGAAGCAGATTTCAGGGCTGGCTTTGTGACATTTGACCTTGAGGTAGTCCTGAGCTGTCATTTGTTGGGAAGGACAGTATGAAGATTTGGACAGTATGAGTTAGAGTGTGTGAGGAAATGGCCTACAGGGGACACCCAAGGAGATGTCAAATCTATCTCAGATGTAATCGGTTGGGCTTACTTCCCCTTATCCCTGTAGCCCCAAGGACTGCACTTGGTCTGTGCTTTGGGGAATATAGAGGAATACATCCAGAAAGATTTCTAACTCGTCTTGTGCCAGAGTGATATAATATCACAGGCTGGGTATTTTGTATATTGAATCCAATTGTATTTGGTGCATAGCCCTGGAACCTGAGTCCCATATCAAGGGGTCACATCTGGGAAAGACATTCTTAGTGTGCTATCATGCTGGGAGAAAGATGGGTGACGATTGCCTCATCTCAACATGTCTGTGATGGGGCATGAGTCCTCCTTCCTTGTGGGCAGAGCTCTAATTTTTCAGGGCTGGAAATCATATTCCAAACCATGTATACCCTTGACAAGCTCTCTGCTACTAAGCCACATCTCCAGTCCCTAATCACAGCACAGAGAGCAAGTCTGTGTTGTGATACAGCAGAGGCTCAGCAGGAGCCATCAGAAGCCTCAGCTTCTGAGCTTCTAACTTTGTGTGGAAGTGGGTTTCTTTTTGTTGTAAATTGCTCAGACTCTGGCTTGCTGTTAGAAGTCACAGGAGGTAAGCCTGGCTTGGTGGGTCAGGTGACTTCTGTGGAGCCTCAGGGGCGCTCTCTGTCCTGAGAGCACTGCCTTGTAGGTGGCTAAGGCAGGAGGACATTCTGCTGACATCCCACCTCTTCCACAGAAGGCCATGGTCAAAGCCAATGTCAACCTCAAGATTCCTGTGATGTTGTATACGGATATAGGCTTGGCGCGCGTGTCACATGCCATTTGCTAGTTGGGGTCTAGACCACTGAAAACCTTCCTAGATCAAATCTAGACATAGTGACTATAGTGAGGGCTGTGTCAATCCATCCTTTGCTTCATGGCCTTTGACTATCTGTTTAATCTCTCTGAGCCTTCATGCTTTGTTTCAAAAAAACATACACTGTCAAAATGAGATCAGCTTGAGTTCATTACTGTATACCCCCTGAAATATAACCTGTGTTATTTACTTGCTTAAAACATTAGCCACCCTTTACAAGAATCTGGTGTGGAGTTTGAGGGATGGCTATTCTATACATTTCTCACATTCATCCATGATGAGATAATCGTTATTCAGCTGATTCTGGCCTACAGAGATGGGTGACCCTGGTTATGACTTCTGTTCTCTGGGAACTCGAGGCCTGAAGAGGAGTGAGGCAGAGACAGAGAGACAGGGAGAGGTAATTGGCTTTCACTTTTTTCTTGTTCCTGTGACACTGTCTTCCATATGGCATGTGAATTTCTCAGTAAATACTTATAAATTGACTGATAAATAAGCTGAGTTCCCTCATGGCAATGAGTAAGGTTATGAATTTCAACTGGAATTAGCAACTAGTAGAAGAACTTTGGTAAAACTTGGAATTGGAAACGTATACTTTTGTTACTAAAATGATAGTATGGGATTTAAAAATTTTTTTACATTTTTTGATACTATGGGATTTTGAAAAGGAAGGAGTATTAGTAATAAGCAGGTGGATGAAGAAAAGAGAGAATAGCATGTGAGAAATGAATATACATGTTAGTAGAGAGCAGATGAAAGACAAGTTAGTACCATACAGTGTGTATGTGTGTGTATGTATGTATGTGTGTGTGTGTTTGTGTGTATGTATACATGCATGTGTTTATGGGTTTGTGTGTATTGTGTGTGGTATACATGTGTGTGTCTGTGTGTGTGTGCCTGGGTTTGAGGGGGCAGTAAACAAATGAAAAACAAACTGAAAAGTGCCACCCTGTGTATGGAGCTATATGGTTGCCATGTTGCCACCTAGCAGAAACTGGCCAGCTGGTAAAGAGGAGGAGAGGCCTGAACTTGTTCTGAAAATAAAGAAGGACCAAGTGAAAGTTTGTATCCTGAAATGGGAGATGTGTGGGCCCCTCTTATCCTTCTCCTTCATCCATGAAAACAATACTCCTAGAAGCCCAGTGGATGATTCCTCCCTATGAAAATCAATTTTCTGCAAAAGGGTTTCAGCTCCCCAAGCACAGCCTAGCCAAATTTAAGCCTAATCTGCAGTGAAACTCCCCGTTGATTAGCTCAGCCGGCAGCAACGGCTAGGCTTTGCCACATGAGAACAAACCAGCATTAATCTTGCTGTTTTGCACCAATGAACATTTCTTCTCAAAGGAGCCACATGTCATCCTTGGTTGGCTGGGGCCTCTGCTCCAGGCTACCCTCAGCTGAGCTTATGCTAATTCAGCGTCCGCCATCACCATGGCTGAGGAAATGGTGTGAGGTGGACCTTTTGCTGAGATGCTAACCACTGTTCTAAATATTTGATGCGATGGAATATTAAATTATTCAAACCACTGACAAATAAAGCATGTATGTTTACCGAAACAACATGATGTTTTCATGTTTGCTCTGTAGAGTGCTGAAATTGAGCCCCTTGCCGAGCACTCCCCTTCTCTTGTGGAAGCCATGGCCAGCTCTTGGGAGTCCTCAAGTGTGCCATACATCTCCATGAGTCACACTCGTCATGTTTTAAGATAAATCTTTTGATTTTATTATTCTTCCAAGCTGGAATTTTATATTCTCATATCATCAAATCTCCAACCTTTCTCCTCCCCTTCCTGGGCTCTGGTGATTATAACTCCTTACTGTATTACATCCCACATGTAAGTAAAAGTATGTGATATGTGCCTTACTGTGTTTGGATTAGTTCCTTGGACATAATGCTAATCCTGTTCATCCATGTTATCCTCTTCTTTCTAAAGGCTAAATATACGCTATCTATCTATCTATCTATCTATCTATCTATCTATCTATCTATCTATCCATCCATTTATTATCTATCTATCTATCCATCCATCCATTTATCATCTATCTATCTATCTATCTATCTGCCTATTTATCATCTATCTTCTATCTATCCCTTCTTTTATCTACTTGTGTGTTGCCAGGCAGA
The DNA here is from genome assembly GCF_903995435.1 of Acomys russatus. NCBI lineage: Eukaryota > Metazoa > Chordata > Mammalia > Rodentia > Muridae > Acomys > Acomys russatus. The sequence continues at coordinate 21,247,065 of NC_067150.1, forward strand.
CTAGACATTTAGCTCTTATGGGCAATGCTGTAGTGAAAGTGAGGATGCAGCCATCTCTCCAGCATGCTGATTTAATTTCCTTTGCATATCTACCAAGAAGTAGGATTGCTAGATCATATGGTCTCTCTATTTTTAGCTTCTGTGGAACCTCCTTACTGCTTTCCATAATGGCTGCACTAATTTACATTCCCATCAACAGTGTCTACATTTGATTCTTAAAAGTTTCCCAGTGAAGTGATACATTCCTGTACACTTTTCATTGGTCAAAGCAAATCATGTGGCCACACAAAAAGTTGGCAAGGAAGTGACATTTTACTATAGCCTAGAAATAGAAGGAGGATAATATGAACAACTTATGCAACAGTCTTCCTGTCTGGCACCAAGTATTGCATATATCCTCTTTTCCATACATGACGGTATGCTTATTTCTCCCGAGTACACCTCTGTACCCTGTCACCTAGCAAAGGCATAAAATGCAACCTCTGGAAGTTAGCATATGAAGCCATCTCTCCATCAGAGGATGTGCTCAAGACTCTGCAATTCAGACCATACAAGACTTCTAGCCATCTGGTGATCCAGGAACCAAACACATGAACGCATTGTCATGGAACAGAGACAGGGTGACTCCAATATATCGAAAGGGAATAAAAAGGAAGGGAGACTGGAGTGGCAAGTGATGCCTCCACAGGGCAGCCATGTTCAGGCTCCCTCTCAGGTCCTGGTCTCAGGTAGGGAACTATGCCCTCTGTGAGGTGGATGCTGGAGAAGACCCCTTCCCTTGGAACAGTGCCAGCTTCTGCATCCACTTCTGTGCATAGTGCTGGTGGGAACTCAGCACTCATTTTACATTCTGAAGAGCCACAGTCCTTTTAGCCATGTAAACCTTTCAGAAATATAGTCCACAAATTATCTGCGCTCGCTATACGATTCTAGTCTGTTCCTTGTTCTAACGACTATATCGTTCTTCTGCAGAAAAAAGTTAAGCCTGTTAAATGCTCTCTCAATTTATTAGAAATATACTAGAAAAAAATTGATGAGACCTTGGTGGAGAGTCATCCCCACCTTTTCCTTTTCCTTTGAAAGGACTTTTGAATGCAGTATGTGTGCGTATGTGTGCTTTAGATAGACTCGTGTAGCCTAGGCTGAACTCAAACTTGCTATCTAACTCAGGGTGGCCCTTGACTTTCCTCTTCTCTCTCCATAGATTTTCAAGTTGATATTTTCACTCACTCAGGATTTCTGCCATTGGGGTAATAATCTTTTAATTTTTTTCTTGTAGGCTATGTCATTTGTCTCCAATTATGTTTGAGTCAGAAGAGCAGCTCCCTCTCCAATCATGAAAAAAGCCCTTTAACTATTGACTATTTCTTGGCACCCATGCCTACAGACACTCATATTCTCTATGAGGCCTCATTATTATCTCGCATTTCTGTTGTATTCACTGGGGATTTAGTCAGACTTTCACATATGCTAAGAGAATGCTCTACCACTGTGGTATTGCCATAGCCCCCTTTGAAATTGTCTTCTATTTGGAGAAAGATTTTCACTACATTGACGAGGCCAGTTGTGAATGCACTCTATAATACTGGTGGCCTTTGAACTGGTGATCCTTCTGCCTCAGCCCTCCAAGTAGCTGGAATTACATACCTGTATCACCAGGCTTGGCAGCACTACCATTTTATTGTTTTCTTTTTCAGTGTTGGGGAATGAACCCAGGCCACGTGAGAATCAGAAAAGTGCTCTGTCAATAAGTTGCATCCCCAGCCTCCATCACTATCTTTTGTATTTGGTTTCATTCCCAATGCAACTGCCATGGACAAACACTCATCCTTAACATGCTGGTTCTCTGGAGCTATGTGTATGTTAGGCTATTGTAGCAGCAAAAGTTCTTCAGCGAAGTAGACCAATACAATTATGAATTAGTGTCTTTGCTGCAAGAAGTCAGTTCACACCATTAGTAGGCTGGAAAGTCTCTGTACACTAGGGTCAAAATTATAGTTCTGTTTCAAGTCCCAAAAACCCAAGGAGGAGGAGAGCAGACCATAGTGTTTTGTTCAGATGGAAACGGGAGTCTCCAGGAGAAGATTGGATTCCAGGACTCACTCAGTGAGGCAGGGAAAAGTAATTCTTCACTTAGCAATTTATTCTATCAAGACTGGTGAGGCCCACCCACACTTGGGAAGAAATCCCCTTTGCTCAGTCTAAAGATGCAAATGTTGATGCCATTCAGAAATAGCTTCACAGACCCAGAGTGCTATTTAGTCCCATATCTGGGTACCCGATGACTGGCTCAAGTTGACACATAAAATGGACTGTCACCTTTATTATGTATTTCCTGAGATACCTCTGGCAAAGGTTTTACCAAGTACTTTCCCATTATCAAATATGAATCACTATTTTTCCAACCCCTGAGATGCCATATAGTTAGAGCTGTCATGAGCAGCTTTCTACATAGCAGTGCAGCAATCCCTGTATCTGTGCATTGACTCCTGGCATTCTTCAGGATGATGTACGCTGTGCTGCAGTAGCAAAGAATAAAATCTTAGTAACTTACACCAGGAGCATTTTTCTCACTTATTTGAACCACCCCTTGTGGGCCATTTAAGGATGCACCTTCAAATTATGTCTGTATAAAGACAGAAAGTGATATGTCTGCCACTGGGAGACTGCTGCCATGACGGAGGGGAGGAGGACACACTCATGTTCTGGTCACAAGCCACTGGTCATACTAAGGTGTTTGCATACAGCTAGGATAGCCACAACGATCACATATGCTGCGTACAAGAAGCTTCCATTGGATTTTTGAGTGCCTGTCTCATTAATGTGAACAGAGAGTCAAGGACCACGAGTGCTATGGTGTGGATGCATTTGCCACAAAGCATGCAGTACAGATGTAACCACAAGAGCAGGTGTTTGCAAGTGGAGTTTAATATGAGGTAAAAAGACTCATGGGACAGAGTCCTCATGGGAGGATTAATGTAGCTATCCTGACAGTGATGAGTCTGCCTATCTTTCATCTTCCACTTGATGATGGGAGTAGGATTGGCCATCTCTTTTTCTTCTTCTTTTGGTTTTGTTTTGAGACAGGGTTTCTCTGTGTAGCCTTGGCTGTCCTAGACTTGGTCTGCAGACCAGGCTGGCCTTGAACTCACAGAGATCTGCCTGCCTCTGCCTCCCTGAGTGCTGTGATTATAGGCGTGTACCACCGCATGTGGCTGAGATCGGCCATCTCTTATCTCTTGCCCTGCCCTCTTTTCTGCCAAGGAATGATGCAAGAAGAAGGCCCATATCGCATGCAGGCCCACCCATGGCTTTGGAGTTCCCAGCTTCTGAAACTATAAGCCAAGAGATCTATACCGTTATAAAGGATCCAGTCTGAGGTACTGTTATAGCAGGAGACTACACCTGATACTAATCAAAACTGTTATGAAGACCAGAAAACAGCATAAATGAAGGCCTCAAAGGGGTCCATGCAGGAAACAGAAGAACAGTTTAAAAGGAGCTTTCTAGTTGATTTCAAAACAAAATTGTTGCATCAGAAAAGTATGGGTTTCTATGTAAATAAAAGCCAAAAGACAAAGTATTTTTTTAACTAAATATGTATTTGTCATATAAAATATTTATTAACTATATAATAAAGTTAATTTAAACAACAGAGAAGTTGATACGAAGCATAGAAGAATACCCAGTTTAGATACAGAAGAGAAAAAAATGTAAATGCACAGAGAAAATCCATCTGTCAATTATTGAGAGTCAGCCAGGCAGAGGAAAGCAAAACAGAAGAATCTTTCCAGACCACAGGAATGTCACAAAACAAGAGGCAGCCCCCCCCCCCCCATGTTGGAAGGCAAAATAATCTATGAAATGTTTATTTCAGTCAGCCGCTCGGGTCCTAGGAGTAAGATAAGGCTCCTGGCACTTCCTGTGGAGGGACAATTGTGCCATATTAGATGACAAAGTATTTGAGATTAGGTTAGTATTAGTCTCACCAATAGCAGCTCAAAAGCTACAAGATTTAGCTCAGTGGGTAGAATACTTACTTGCTTAGCAAGTGCGAGGCCCTGGGTTCAGCTTTCAGCTTGGGAGGCAGGGGGAGGGACGCGATCACAAATTTTGGTGTGGACATATACATCTGTGTTGAGCACTTGGGATATGAAGGTGATCAGATCTTTGTAAATCCAAGGCCAGCCTGGTCTATGTGGGAATTTCAAGCCAGTCAGGGCTGTCTAGTGAGACTGTGTCAAGAAACAGACAATGTTCTCCCCACAGAAAGCTAGAATACAGCCTGGAGCAGAGGCGGGATTCAGGGAGGTTAAGTACAGGATGGAATTGAAATGAAATCCCAAGAGAAAAGTGGGCAAGCATTCTTATGACACAGCAGCCCGACCTCGAGTGTAGGAATGAGGCCTTTGGGGGGCTGAGAGGAGTGGGGCAGAGACCTGCCTCTTGTAGCCTTGGCTCTGTTTTGTTTGATTGCTTCTCCTTCTTTCTTTTCTACCAAGCTAGGGATCAAACTAGGGTCTTGTACACACCAGACAAATATTCTGTCATTAAGCTGCATCCCCAGCCCTTCATGTATTTTTAAACGATGTGTGTGTGTGTGTGTGTGTGTGTGTGTGTGTGCGCATGTGCGCATGTGCGCATGTGCGGGGGGGCACGCGCACATGCACACATGCGTGCTATTTTAATTAAACTAAAACCCCAAATTTAAAAAGTGTCCCTACGGAGGTGGAGTTAGTAAACTGAAAAAAGATTTTACACTTCTGATTTTGACCGTTAACTCACAACAACCTTCATCAAGCCTTTCAACCTCTTCTAAAAGTAATTTTTTTTTTTTTTTTTTTTTTTTTTGCTTCTTCATTTGCAAAACCAGGCAGTCTCTGTTTAGAGACATTTTAGGTTTTTTTCTTGACCTTTTGTTCTAGAACCTTAAAGGGCATAATAGCTTGTCATGGAGCGACCTTGGTTCCCAGTTTCCCCCTGACCCCAGGCATCCACCCTCTTGGGTATGCTTGGTTCCCAGTTTCCCCCTGACCCCAGGCATCCACCCTCTTGGGTATGCTCGTCCACCTGATTTGCGGGGAGTGGACCAAGTGTGATGGGTGTGGGGCTCACAGAAGGTGTCTGGGGCACAGGCCTTATTTACATGCTCTCACTTCTGTATCTTGGGGCCTCTGAGGCTCCCTGCTGAGGAGCAAGGCTGGCTGGAAGCTGATCTGGCAGCTCGTTAACACTCAATTAAAGCTCTTCTCTACAGCATGGCATTAACTTTTTAAAAATTTATACATGCAATTGAGGGAAGTAAAGTGCAACTGTGGCTTTCAAAGCGGCTCATGTGAGGGAGGCTGTGAAATTGTTCTCATCTGCCCAGTGTTCAGTTTTCAAATTTATACATGCAATTGAGTTGGAAATTAAAGCGTGGTTTTAAGGTGGATGTGGGTGTCTTACATGGCACAATATTAACCACTTTATATTTATAAATGTAATTAAAATGGGATTACTTTGGAATTAAAGAACATAGGACGGAAAAGATACATGCACTTTCTTAGGGATATGCTGCTTTCCCTGTCTATAAATTCTTGATGAGTATGTTGCTACCAAACTCTTAACTTGTGTAGAAGAGGGAGATCAAAATTTCCAGCAGGAAATGGCAAAGAAAGTCTCATCACATTTACCATCACTCCTTCTTGCTTTATTTTCTCAAGTTGAAGTCCAGGGCATCGGCTTCCCCCTGGGGTTTGGGAAAGTAGACCCATTGTATACTTGGTACTTGGCTCATAAGTGTCCAGGCTGTCGATTTACCTCAGTGGTGTCTTTGGAAGACCCAGAGGCCATACCCTGCAGTCCCCCGGGGCTGTGCATGAGCTAGTTTGCAGGAAGAAAGGGAAGCATTGCTGTGGAGCCTCTCTGTGTAGCTGGGAGTTTGTTGACTTGAGCCTTGTCAGGGTGTTGTTGCTGCTCTTAGCTACAGAATCACTTTCTGTCCTAACAGGCATGCGACGATTGGGGCAGAGGCTGGTAGGAGATGTGAACCATTTCTTATTCTTCTGCAAATCTAAACAGTATGTTCCAGAACGTTAGAAAATGCACTAGAAGGTTGTCTTTCTTGACTCTTAACATTACTAGAAATTCCTTAAACACTCCCCTTCCAGTTTAGACCAGTTCTTTGAGAAGCACTAGCATTACTAATTGTATAACTAGGACACTGTTGAATAATTCCAAAGTGGCAATGTTACCTCCATCTTCTCTGCCTGCCATGTCTCCTTCAACACAGGGAGGTTGTCTGTGGCCCTCTGCCTCTCTTCTGTCACCCTCATTGCCAGAAACATCTCATTATCCCAGTGCTCGGGATAAGGGCGTCAGTGGCTGTGCTTGGCGGTGAGCTACCGAGCCCCGGATCCCCAGGCATTCAGGTCTTTCCCAGGCCATGTGCAAGAGGCCCACTTTGTGTTTGGAGATGGCAGTGCTACCTCCCATCTCAGCTGCCTGTGATCTAAGCCCCTTTATCATTCATTGCCGTTTTCAGAAGTTTTTGAATTAAGACCCCTTTCTCCTTTGCTTCCCCTAATACATTTGCATGCTCATTGAAGCGAAAAATTACATGATTTCAAGATTGCACCAAGTCCTGTTTCAGACCTTGGGCCTAGTTAGCAGGGCCATCCATGTGCAATTAAGCTGGGCCTCACCGTCTTTAACAAGGACTCTCACGGTTTCAGTGTGAGAGCTTCCTGGATTGGCTATGGTCCACTGCTCTGTAGCCCTGGGATGCCTTTTGCCATATCCGGAGTTTCTGTCTAAAGCCTAGATACCCCAGGCAGGGTGAGTGTGAACAAACAAACGCAAATTCCATGGGGTAGCTGTATAGTGTATTATGGTAACCAAATAAATAGCTAGAAAGCTGAGGGAAAGTTGTTCTCTGAAAACAGTTCTGTCTAAAATGTTCAGAAGAAAAGGTTAGGCCTAAATCTTTGGCAAGAAGAGTCAGACTTGTTATTAGGAGAGACAAACATATCAGATGAAATCATTGACTGCTTTTCCCTGAGCCTCCTGTCAGCAGCGAAGCACGGGAGCTTCCAAAAATATACAAAAGACAACGGGCTTGAAAATAAGGGATTCAGAGTGGAAAGATAAATGAGAAAATAGGAAAGCCCTGAATTACTTCATGTTATACTTGACAGGAAGGGAAGTACAGGCAGCGATACAGACATATGGCTAGACTGGGAACTCTTCAGTTCTGGGGACAAGGGTCCCGGCTGACTTCTTTAAGTCAGAGGGGGCCTTGGCAACTGGGAATACAGACTTTTAGGAACTGGATGGGTCCATTAATCCAGGTTTCTATTGACTAATCTCCCAGGCATTATTGTTATCTGTCTCTTTTTACCTCCTCACCTTTACCTCCTCAATTATTTCAAAGACCCTGCAAATCTTTGGTGACTGGAGGCACAAAACACACCAGTCAACAAGTTGGAAATTATTCTGGGATTTATTCAGAGGATGAGAGAACCCACTTACTATAAATCTCCCGAAATTAACCCGACTGAAAGGAAAGCTGGGCTGAACTCTGGTTTTGCGGGCAATCACTTGTGAATCTCTTTTCTTGCTTATCCAGTGAGAACGGACTGGGAACTTGCTTAGTTCCTGGCCAAGGGTCTCCATCTTTGCAGCTGGAGAATGCTCCTCACAGATATGCCAGACCAGACCGGTGGAGGAGGGAATTTTCCTGGAAGCGTTGAGCCTCTGGGTTTTGGGCCAGAGCTTCTGTCCTAAGTGAGCCTGGTCCCAAGGGTCAGGAGAGTCAGAGCCTGAAGACAGCTCCTTGCTGTGCTTTCTTTCTCAGCTGTTTCCTGGGAGGCACCTGAAGTGCTTCTTAGTAAGAGAAGCGAGCTTGAAGCACCGTTTCTCCCCTAGTGGTATAAGCTGAACGCTGCTGTCCTCCGGATGGCCTGTCTCTTCTGAAGAGACCCGAAATCAGCCTCTCTACGTGTGCATGCATTTACTCTCTGCTGCCCTTTGTCCCCAGAAATTCCGCGAAGCTGCTAGGACATAAACAAATGGGTGAGATGATAAAGTTCTGAGTATAAAGGTATAAAGAGCAGACATAGGGTGGTTGGATACGGACTCAATTTTGTTGTTGCTGTTGTTCGAAGTTCAGACATATTTTGTGAAATGGTTTTTAAGATGAGCATGTGAAGTAATGGGTTTCACCAGGGTGACTCTGTACCTATGTGCCATACTTTGTTGTCACTTGTTCCCCCCACTGCCCTTTGCCGTGCCCCCTGCCCCTCTTCCTTTCCTCCTCCAGTGGGTCCCCTCTGTTTTCTTCTCATGCATATTCTGTTGCCCTCTGTATTTATTACCTCCCTTAAGATCTTCGTCATCCCTTTTCATGAACTCCTTTCTAGTTTCAGCACCAGTGTTCTTAAGCAGAGGGAAAGTCCAAGATCCCATGAGTCAAAGTCCCCTTTCCACTGTGGTGGGGACATCTGAAAATGAGTAAGTGGCCTTCACCAGAAGTGGCGGCTTTCGGTGCCTGATATTTGGACTCAGCAGTCCCTAGAATGGAGAGAGCTGTTTGCTGTTTATAAGCCAGCCACTTTAGGGTGCTTTTGTTACCAGCTGGTTATGAGAATTTTGTCATAGAAGCATAAATGATCTAAGATAATAAGGTGCCCTCTACTTAAGATTTACAGGGCTGGAGAGATGGCTCAGCGGTTAAGAGCACTGACTGTTCTTCCAGAGGTCCTGAGTTCAATTCCCAGCAACCACATGGTGGCTCACAACCATTTATGATGTGATCTGATGCCCTCTTCTGGCCTGCAGGTGCACATGCAGGAAGAACATTGTATACATAATAAAAAAAAATAAATCTTAAAAAAAAAAAAAGATTTACGTTATGTGTATAAGGGCTTTGCCTGCATGTACGAAGGTGCAGGGCAAGTGTGCCTAGCATCTGTGGAGGTCAGAAGTATAAGGGCTTTGCCTGCATGTACGAACGTGCAGGGCAAGTGTGCCTAGCATCTGTGGAGGTCAGCAGAGAGTGTCGGATCTCTTATAACTGGAGTTATCATTGACTATGAGCCACAAAGGCTATCAACCTGCTCCTCTGAAGAGCATCCAGTGCTCTTAACGACAGTTTTCTCCAGTACAGTTTGTCATCCTATCTTACTTGTACCGTGCATTTGACCAGCACACTTCTGTCCTCCTTACTTCCCTTCAGTGTCAAGCCTGGCTCTCGACTAAACCACCAGTAGTAGCAAACACAAACGATGGCCTAGGAAGTTACTTGGGTGGCGGATAGAAGGCAAGTCACCAATGAGACCGGAAGTACCCCAAAGTGACAGATTTGTTGCTGTCATCTCCCTTCTGGGCTGAAACGGCTCAAGGGTGGTGCCCCCTTTTCTGTATCTGGTACCTTGTCTAGCTAACCATAGGCACTCAACACCTATTTGTCCTTATCACTGATACTGACACATAGCGGAATCCCTCTTGCCCACCCCACACATGGAAAGGCAGTTGCTACGTGGACTGGTATCAATTCAAACCACAGCCCTGCTGCAGAGACAAGAACTTTGTCTTATCTTGAAGCCTTACAGCTACCTGGAGCTGCAGGCCAATGTAATTTGCTGGGGCTTTTTAAGTCAGTAGCAGTTTTTCAGCAAACATATCAAACCCTTAATGGGGTTTTTGAAAGTAAATCTCCTGTTTGAAGTGAGAAGGAAAAGAAATAAGCAGTTATTATTCCATTTCTGTCCTTTACCTTTTAATCTGGGGGCCGGGGGGGGGGGGTGGGGGGGGGGGGTGGGGAAGGTGAGTGAAACCGGGGCTGGTAGAATGATTCCTCAGAGCAAACAGGCATTGTGGTGGAGAGTCAACCTCCTGCAGCCACTGGTGTGCCTGGGAGCCACGTGGATGAAATATTAAGTATCAGGCGGCAGTGATGTGCTTGCTGCAGATGCAATCAGATGAGTAGTTAAAGGCCTGGCATTCTTTAGGGAAACAAATGATTGATCAACCCTGCAAAATAAATAACCTGGCTCCCAGGCTCTACAGAGCAACGTTAAATAGTCAGTCTATCCCTATGTTCGTAAAGGGCCGTCCTCACCCAACTTTCGGTTGCTTGTGGCTTTGGGAAGAATTTCTCAAACATGCCTTTTCAGGGATTTTTGATCTATGTAATGGATGGAGGGACTGCCATTTAAATTTTTTCTTCTGTCCCTCTCTTAGCATGAAGCTCCTTGGAGCCGGCAATAACATGCAGCCCCTGGGGGAAGATGGGAGTTCTTTAGAGGACAGTGCTGGGGTGGGGCCATCTGAGTCACTGGCATACAAAGGTAGCCATCATGTAGTATAGTGTGTGTTTGCACCTGGGAAGCAGTGTGTTGAACATAAAACAAGATACGGTTCGGGAAGTAGCTGGCTCTTTGGGCCATGAAGGGATCCAGGCCGGAAAGACTGGAGTTGGCAGCGCTTTCTGGGGCAACCCATGTCCTGGGCACTTTCTACAAGGCTGCATTAGAAGTGCTATATGGTGTTTCTCTAGGGGACGTTCGGTGCCTCCTGCTTTTGAAGGCAATCAGTTGCTTTTGGTAGAAGGTGGCTGGCTTTGCCCAAGCCTTACTTGTCATACACTTTGGCTCACAGCAGGTAGATGCTGCTTTGAGGAGACATCTCTGTGGGTGATTTCTACCAAATATTCACCTCTAGTCCCTGGTGGCTATGGGTAAGGAACAGGCTCAGGTGATGACATGGCATCAAATAAAGATGATCCTTTTTAGTTGGGGGAACATCTACGTTTTTTATTTCCCATTGGAAACAGTGCTGAGTTAGACTGAAGGCTACTGACAGGGATCTGTACGAGGGGATGGTTCGGACTCACCAAAACAAGATGCGAAGGTTGAAGTGCGTTTGTGTCCTACTGTGTAAGTTAGGCAAATGGTGGTACTCAATAATGAATTGTTTCATTCATTAATGTCACCACATACTTTAAAATTTATTTATTCATTTTACTTCCTGGTCATAGCCTCGCCCCTCCTCACCTCCCAACGCCAGCCTCCCTCCCTCTCACCTATTCCTCAGAAAAGGGGAGCCTCCCTTCCCATCTACCCCAGTTCATCAAGTCGTATCAGAACTGAGTATGTCCTCTACCCCTGTGGCCTGGCAAGGCAGTCCTGCCAGGTGGAAGTGATTGAAAAGCTGGCAAGAGAATCCATGTCAGGGAGAGCCCTACTCCCCCTACTAGGGGACCCACAGAACCTGAGCTAGCCCTCGGCTACATCTTTGTAGAGGGCAAGGTTCTTGGTTGGTGCTTCAGTCTTGGCAGGTGACCCTGGGCCCTGGTTAGTTGGCTCCATTGGTCTTCTTATAGAGCTCCTGTCACCTCCAGGTCCTTTTCTCCTTCCCCCCACTTTCCCATAAAGTTCCCTACGCATTGCCCAACATCTGGCTGTGAGTCTCAGCATCTGTTTTGAGGCACTGCTGGGTGAAGCATCTCAGGGGACAACTCTGCTTGACTCCTGACTGCAAGCAGTGCTTATTATATATCGAGCTCTCTGCTCAGGTCAGAAAAAGGTATGAAAGATGTGGCCTTAGGCTCTCAAAGCACTAGACAGGTATTGGTACTTGGACTTCACACATGAACTTTATTGGGTCGTAGCTAGCGGAACACATACTAAGGGAGAACCCCTGAGGGTTTGAAACAAGTAGGAAAATGAACTGATGCCACATTATTAGGAATTTAAAAACTAATCTTGACTCTGAGGGCCTAGCAAGAGCAGCAGGTTTGGCGGGGGGTGGGGGTGGATAGAGTCCAGACTACTGCCTCTGTACTGGTGTGTTTGCAAGGTTTAGCAAGTCCAAGCCAGCTTGTGCTGAAGAGAACAGATGGAGAGGTGGATCCTTCTTTTTTTGGGTCTTGCTCAACTCTGGAAATGCAACAGATGGCACCTTACAGGCAGATGAGGCCAACTTGGGATACACAAAGGGCTTACCCACTTGGCTGTGTATGCATTGTTTTCCAGCGCCCAGAAGGGTAGAATGGGAGCTGTGTGTGTAGTGGGGGAATGTGGCCTTCTTGAGGATGTTTATGTTAGTAGGAGAGAGAAGGCTGTGAGGGTCACAGAGACAGGGAGCTTATAGGAAGGCTCTGATGGCTCTTTCCTGGAGTGACAGCTGGTAGGCAGCTGTAGAGATATTGTGTGTGTGTGTATTAACAGCCACAGTGACTGGGTGTTTATTGAATTGCTGTGGATTTTCTAAAAGCAAAGCAAGCATACTAAATTGCTGTAAATTACCAAGGGCATTCCTAATGTCTGATAAAAATACTGTGAATGTTTAAGGACACAGGCTTAGCAAATGGTTCTGAATGTAGCAATAGGGCTGTTCTTGGATGGAGAACAAACACACTGGTTCTTCTGGGCAAACCCAACAGGTAGGAGGATGGGAGTCACACCAGGAGGTGGCCACTTGAGCTTCAGGTTTGGCCACCTTGTCCTCAGTTAGCCTTCTTGCCAGTACAGAGATGTTTCTCATGGTTCACTGCCTCTTGAGCAGCATGCACCTCAGTCTGGTGGTGACAGTGCAGCTTTGGGTTTAGACAAGAGGCAGGAGAGTGGCTGGTTCTTAAGGACCTTCCTTAAGGGTCCTCTGTCTTTCTCATCTTTCCGTGTCATGTTCTTTCTTCTGCTGTTGGGAAATAAGAATACCTCGAAGAAGGATCTAGAATAGGAGAAACTCTATTTGGGAGCTAACCCCCTCCACAGCTCATAGCTGGTCTCTTCAGGCTCAGGCTCATCCTTCCTTTTATTAGATTCTGCTGTTTGGTCCATTCCCTCTCCTGACTTGGTTTTGTTCTTTAGACAGAAATAAACCACAATTCTTTTGTCCTAAGGAGAAGCGTATCATTGGCCTCAGAGGCTTTTTTTTCCATCCAGCCTCATGCTGAGGAGTGGTGGAGAGCTGGGAATCTGTGAATTAAATTACATCCAGCTTAAAAATCAAAGGAATAACTATTTAGGTCTAAATATACTGTGGGTTGAATCAGTTCAAAGCAGCAGAAAAATCACTGAAAATATTTGAAGAGAACCACAGGTGTCTCAGTTTGCATTTCTTAACCTGTGTCATTTGATGTTTTGATTCCTCGGAGGCTTGAGGAATCTCCCTGCCCTCTCACAGTTAACTGTAACTGCTGTAGCTATAACCTGCATCAGGAGTTCTACGCTAGCCTTGGCAGTTTACAACAGAACTTCAGGGTTAGATGCTCTCCCTCCTGTGCAATATGTTTTTGTGGTTAGCATCATTACCTGCTTGTCTCAGCTTGTTTGGCCAGGATAGTATCTTACTGACTACCAAGAAGACTAATACAGTTTTGAACATACAGTGTGCTTTTGTGGTATGTCTTGGCAATGGAGTCCAAGGTATTAAACTTTCAATACAGTCAATGAGTAAATGCTTCCCATTTCTGAAAGGTCCAGAAATGACAGAGAGTATGCCAGAGAGGGGGCAGACAGAAGGACAGAGTAAGACTGTGGAGAAGAGGCAAGCAGGATTGCAGGCACATCTTTTCTCATCACTGTGCATGGCTGGACTGGGTGAGGGATGGGACAAGTGGGGGATGACAATGAACAACAGGACAGGAAAGGCAGATGCATCTCCTTAGGGATGAACAGTGGTCACAGGCAGCGCCAGCTCTTGTTAGGGATAGATGGATTTCATTAGTAGCTTCTCCAAATGGTGCTCCTGGAACCATCTGATGCTCTTCGACTCCTTAGCCAAGATCTATCTACCTTGCTGGAGGGAACAAGGCCAGATAACTCTCCTGGTAAAATATACTTTTTTTTCTTTTTTTTTGGGTGGTAGGAACCTTCAGGAAGCATGGCTTCGCTGGGTCAAGGATGGGCTCTGGGTAAGTCTTAATTGCATTAGATGTGATCTCATTCAGGAAATAGGAGCAATCGATGATCTAGATGCTTATGTTTGCCAAAGGCTGCAAAACTGAACACTCATGTACAACCCCTAACCCCGGCAACTGCCTTCCTTATCTATAAGGTTAGGGATTTTCTGAGTCCCTCCGTTCTTTTCATCTCTTAAAGGAACAACTCATTCTCCTATATTACATATCAAATGCTTGAGGGGAAAAACCAAGAGAAGAAATTTGTACAATTTTCTGTGCTCATGGGTCAAAGACATTTGCCTCTAGAAAAACCTATCTATCTCTTCATCTGGTTACCCACCTATCCACCCATCTACTCATCTGTCCGTCCATCCATCCATCCCATCCATCCATTGGTTCATTGATACTCTCAGTAATTCATTCTTTGTCTCAGGATTGAAGACTTATAGTATGTTTAAACTCATATTTTAAGCTTTATCGACCTTGTGTCTATCCCGAGCATTTGGCAAATGGCAAGTGCTTCAGCCTTTGGCAAGTGAACAAGTGAAAGGTAAGTTGCCCACCTGTTTCCTAAGAATGACAGGATGGAGCGGGGTTCTACTGGATTTTAGTCCATTTCCCTAATTGCTTGGCAGTTGTACATATTTCAGCGCTAAATAAATATTTGTTAAGGGAAGGGAGGAATCTGCAGCTGCAGTTGTTTGTGTTTATGCGTTTCGGCCATATGCTTGTGTATCATCTCCTTAGGCAGTGTAGTAGAGTGGGGAAGACAGGAGGAGCCTGGAGTCACAGGGCCTGAATTCTCCCACACACTGTTTCTAGCAAGCTGTGTACCTTGGATAAATCATGCAGCCTTCCTGGCTCTCTCTCTCTCTCTCTCTCTTCTCATCCACAAAGTCACACCTCTCCTTTGATTCCTTCCAGTTTTAAAGGTAGACAAGAGGTTTACAGATGAAGGAAGACAGTATGGAGGCAGGAGGTGGTCACTGCCAGGACCTTACAGGCAGGGACTTCTTGTGCCCACACCACAGCTTTAGGAAAGGGTTGTATGTCCCTTCTAGAGTTAATAGATGTTTTATTTCTAATAATAATCTAATTAGTGGGTCTTACCACATACTGTCATAGAAATGACTGTGTGCCAAGTGTGGTTATGTGTGCTGTACAGTTACATTAGTCTTATTTGCAGCTAATTTATTTAATGAGTAAATAAACTAATTTTAAGCTGGGAGTGGTAGCACCTGTCTGTCGCCCCAATACTTAGATACCTGAGGCAGGATGATCACTGTCAGCTCAAAGCTATCCTTGGCTATAGCACAATTTCAAGGCAAGCCTGAACAAGATCATGAAAACCTATTTTAAAAGAGCAAAACAAAACAGCAAACAAATAGAAGGCAAAATGAATCTAGCATAATCTTCCTAGTGATTAAATATTGTGGTTATCAGCTTAGCCCTACTTTCTGTGTTAGAAAACTAGGCCTCTCAGGAGTAAAAGCATCTCCCATTACCAGCTGGTAAGAGGCAAGGCCAGCATCAGAAGACTGCAAGCTGGACCATGCTGTGGTGTACTTGACAACCAAGTTGTGTTCTGTGATGACTACAACTGAATACAAACCACAGTTCCTACCATAAGGGTCTCCCAGTCTAATTGGAGACATGAAATATTTAGCGAAGGAGAGAGAGGGTAATAAAGCTACAATGTGAGGTATAGATCACCAGAGAACAGGAGAGCCCATAACAGGTACCTCACTTTTATATAACGTTTTACGCCTTTCTGAGTGTTTTTAAATCCATCATCTCATTTGCTTCCCATAATAGCCATCATTATTTATTAAGGGCTTACTATGTGCCAGGCACTGGCCTAAGTGCTTTGCTTATATTATCTCAACCAAGCCTTCCAGAGAGCCTATTATAGAGACATCGTTTCCATTTTAGTGTCAAAAATTCAATTCAACTTCCTCTTATAGAGAGTAAGTGAAGGAGTTAGGATTGGCTTTAAGCGCAGCTGACTCTAGGACAGCCATGCCATTGGGATGCCATCATTTTCCCTTTTTTCTTCCTTTCTCTGTTGCCTTTCCTTCCACAGCTGTGCTCTCCTCTCTATTGGCTTCACTCTTACACAAGTTGTCTCCTAGGATGGCCCCGGACACCCCCAGACTAATGCTATCATTCCTGCTGATGGTCAGCTCTTCTTTCTTTGTTTCTTTGTTTCTTTCTTTCTTTCTTTCTTTCTTCTTTTTTCCTTTATTCTTACTAATTAATTAATAAGCATCCTGACTGCAGCTTCCTCTCCCTCCTCTCCTCCTAGTCTCTTGCTCTCAACCCCATCTTCCTGTTCTCTCTTTCTCCTTAGAAAATGGGAGGCCTTCCATGGATATCAACAAGTTTTGGCATATCAAGTTGCAGTAGGACTAGGAACAGCTTCTCCTATTGAGGCTAGACAAGGCAGCCCAGTTAGGGGAAAGGGATCCACAAGCAGGTAACAGAGTCAGAGACGGCCCCTGCTCCTGCTGTTAGGAGTCTCACATGAAGACCAAGCTGTACAACTGTTACATGTGTGCAGAGCGCCTAGGTCAGTTCCATGCATGCTCTCTGGTTGGCAGTTCAGTCTCTGTGATCCTCTATGGGCCCAGGTGAGTTGATTCTGTAGGCTTTCTTGTGGTGTCCTTGACATCTCTATGGCCAGAATTTCTAACAAGTGTCTGGGAATAGAACCCCTTGCTTTCACAGGAGCTGTCTGCAGTAGTAGCGAGACTGCTGAAGTGTGTGAGTGGGTACAACCTGAGAGCCAGCACTGTAGCTCTGTAGCTCTTGGGATGGAATCAGCCTATGAAAGAAAGCAAGGCTGATGGTCCTACCTATGACAAATGAAGGATCTGAAGGTTGGATGGTTCAAAATGGAGAAGTTCCTTAGTGCATAGGAACTATGCAGAGTTCTAAGGTGATACAGAACCATGGAGACATAGACGTCCTAGCTCAGGTCGCCTCCTCATTTTAGGAAGCCACAGTTCCAGAGGTTGGGGCCTCATCCATATGGCTTCAATTATCCATCTCCAAAATACCATAGTTGGATCAAGTTTCCACCCTCATCACTCATCACAGTGGAGAATGGCTTTCCTGTGAGCTGTTGAGGGGGTGTTCAGGCTACAGCACCCATTTGAAGGAGAGCTTGCCCCCTTCACCCACATCATCACTCCCAGTGTCTGTCTACCTAGCTGCAGCTGTCTAGAAGGAAAGAAGGAGTATGGAGGATTTAACTTGGTTCTGTACTCATATAAGGAAGTTAAGTCCCTTCCCACCTGAGACTTCCCGCTTGCATCTCCTTGTTGCAGAGTCGGCAAGTGAAATTCCCTAACATACTGCACTGTAGACCAGCCAGCCTCTATGAGTCCGGGGACTCACCAGTTTGGAACAAAGACTCTGGATCAGGTGTCCTGAGGCTGGTGTGAGCCTGACTAGTGGGCCTTTTGTCCAGGGTAGGAAGGGCTTTAGCATGGAGAAGGATGCAGTGGGGCAGAAGGAGGATGAGCAGGTGCAATGCAAACACCAGGAGAATGCTGCATATGGCATGGGATACTGTGCAAATAGCAGGGCTTTCCTTATTCTGGCAACGTATGCATAGCAGATTCACTATGGTAGTCATATGAAAGAATATAGTTTACTGGCATCCTGTACACCACACTGCTGTGCAGCTGCCACCATAGCCTCGTTTCAGAAGATTTTTTTATCACCCACAGAAGTCCCTACCCACTGGCAGCTACTCCCGTTCCCTACTCTCCTAGTCCCTGGGAACCTCAAATATGCTTTCTGTTTCATGAATTTAACTCTTCTTGGACCCCTTCTGCAGAGGCTCATAGCTTGTGTCCAGAAAATCGTGTCGATGTTCATCCACATTGCAGTCTATGGTAATGCTTCGTTCCTTTTGTGGCTAAGTGTTAGGCCATGTTATGGCCGGGCAGCATTTCTTTTATATGAATGGTAGTTTATGTTCTAAAATCTCA
This sequence comes from Acomys russatus, assembly GCF_903995435.1. NCBI lineage: Eukaryota > Metazoa > Chordata > Mammalia > Rodentia > Muridae > Acomys > Acomys russatus. The sequence goes on from NC_067150.1 coordinate 21,264,951, forward strand.
CCCAACATATCATCATCACACTGGAGCTGTAGCTGGAGATGGGCAGGAATGTGCAAGATGAAGAAGAGGAGATAACCTCTTCAGCCCTCCAGGAGCTCCTCTAAGCTCTTGCTGGGAACCAGGGACCAGAAGGAGCTGAGCTCTGGACCACTTCTGATGGACTTGAGAAGATGAGGGCCTCTTGGATTGGCCCTAACATGGCTGTAGAGCATCATCAGGAGCAGTGGCCTGACAAATGAGTGTAAGGGACACCAGGGAACTGTTAGAGCAGAGAGCTAGGGGGCCTCTGTGTTCAGAGCACGTGTGAGGGCCTGGGACAGAGCTGGAGCTTCCATTGGGGATGGTGAGATCAGGAATGTTGGTGAGGCCACTAGGATCATGGTGGACAAGGAAAGGACAGGATTGAATATTTGTATTCTCTAGTATCCCTATGTAGAAAGCCAACCCTGCGTAGATAGGAACAGTCTTCGGAGATGGATGGAGCCTTTGGGATGTGACTAAGTCATGAAGGTGGCATCTCATGAGTCAAACCAGTGTGCTTCCAAGGGGTTGAGGATGTCAGAGCCCTCCTGTGTTCAGAATTTGAAGATGTGGCAAGAAGGGACTATCCATGAAGCAGAAAGAGAGCCCTCACCAGGCACCATCTCTGCCAGTGCCATGTCTCTGGCTCCATTACTCTAGCGTTGTGAGTTCTTACTTTCTGTTGTAGATAAGACATTCAGCCTATGATGATGTGCTCTACCAGCCTGAACACACGGGGTCCACATGGAGTGAATGTCTCATGAAATCTCCTGGGAACACCCTCCTTTCTCCACACAGTCCTTTGCACTGGCGTCACCTGTCTCATCTGCTTGGCTCCCTTATGGGTTGCTGACTCTACCCTTGGCCTACTGATCCAATCTTGTTCCCTTCCTTGCAATCGATTCGGCTTACTTTAAGATCGACTTACACTCTCGGTGTTGTTCCTACCAGAACGCCCTTTCTGACTCATCCTCATAGGCTTTCCCTGCAAAGCTCAAGTGGCATTTCTCCCATGAGTTCCCATAGGCCCCAGAACCTCTCCTGTTGCATCATTAGGCTATGTTTGCCTGTTTGCAAATGACCAATGACCGCACTGCATAGGATGATCTGCACAAATCTGTGAATGAATGAATGGATGAATGAATGAATGGCTGAAGGAATGAATGAACTAATGAGGGCAGCGGATGGAGATGACAGTTAAAGTCAGGCATCCTTGAGATTACTTTTCTACATTGGAGTAGAGCCTTTGTAGAAAAGAGAAGTCTCTCATTTTGGAGGAGTTCCAGGAGCAGTCTGTTCGACCGCTTAATCTAATGCGTTGTGAGGATTGAGTCAACTAGGGAAATGGCCTCTGCTATCTTGTGCAGCTTAGGCCTTCTATGATTTGATGACTCAAGGAACTGTAGCTTGCCCTCTGCCTGGGCCATTTCTCATGCCAGAAGAATCCTGCAGTGGCCCAGGTGTGACCCGGATGCTGATGCAGGTTTCTTCAATCTCACAGGTGCTGCTCTTTATAGAATTTAATCTCGTAATGCAGTACCCATGTGGCCTTTACATTAATCACCCCTTTCATAGCAGATGCCTGGAGAGGAAGGCCAGGGGAGCAATAGAAAGGAGGAACGCAGAAACTCTGGAGTCTTAGGTGGCATGCCAGGGGCCAGAAGAGGACGAGAACAGGATGTAGCAGGGCAAGGAGAATGGAGGGGCTGAAGGGGCTAAGGATGAAATCATGGGCAGATGATGGATTGGAGGAAGATGCCCACAACCCCCCTCTGTGTGGAAAGCAGAGCCCTGCTCAAAGCCTGTGATTGCGAACATTTCATCCACTTCCTCACCCCTCCTTTTCCCAAAGGCAGCAAAATCTACTGACTTTCTTTAGAGAAATGAGTCTCTACAGCAAGGGAAAGAAAAGTGTTGCACCTGAACACTAGTCTTCCAATTCCCTGTACAGAAGATAGGAAACTAGGGGCTGGAGATATGACTCAGCAGTTAAGAGCACTGGCTGCTCATTCAGAGGGTCTGGCTTTGATTCCCTGCACCCATAGGGCGGCTCACAGTCATCATCATCGGTAACTACAGCACCAGAGGATCTGAAGCCCTTCCTTCTGGCCTCAGGGGCAGCAGGCATGCACATCGTGTACAGCCTTATGTGCAAGCAAAATGCTAATGCTAATAATAATAATAATAATAATAATAATAATAATAATAATAATAATAATAATAATAAAGATAGGAAGCTATTGTAGGAGAAACTTAGCCTCCTGGAAGTCACATGACTTTCTCAGTAATGGGGTGCATTTCTGGTAAGCTCTTCAGCACTGTGCTGGTTTCCTTTGGTAAGGGTTTGATTCCTCAAGACGGTATTATGGAAGATGAGACCCAGTAGAAGAGTATTGGGGGTGTCTTGCTGACTGTCTCTGTTCCTGGCTTATGATGGGAGAAGTTTTCTCGTATAAATAAGTCCACCATTTCCAGCATTCCAGAGTGGTATAGCCATCTATTGAGGACCTGAACCTTCACACTGAGTTCAATAAGCCTCTCCATTTCATAAACAACCAGTGTCAGGTACTTCATTGCAACATTACAAAGCTGACTATGTACAGACATCTCAAGCTCTAGTCAGAGGGCAAGGAGAAAGTTTTAGGAGGCTGTGTTAGTGTGGGACACAAGCAAGATGAACAGATTTGGTAAACAGGTCTCAGTAGATTTCATTACTCATTTGGCTTCCCCGCCAGGCACCCAGAGCCCATTTGGATTTGGTTTTTAGTTTCTTCCTTTCCTTTCCTTTCCTTTCCTTTCCTTTCCTTTCCTTTCCTTTCCTTTCCTTTCCTTTCCTTTCCTTTCCTCTCCTCTCCTCTCCTCTCCTCTCCTCTCCTTTCCTTTCCTTTTCTTCTCTCTCTCTCTCCCTCCCTCCTTCTCTCCCTCCCTCCCTCCCCCCCCTTTGGTTTCTTTCTGGGAAGTTGTTTGCCAATTGCCAGCAAGTGGAGCCTCACAACAGGGGCTATTCTGTTGGAGACTCTTTTATGCTGGAGACTAAGCTGGTGCATTCCACAAGCTATTTTCCTCTCCCTCTCCATGCCCTCTCAGGGTTTTTCCTCCATCCATGCAAGGCATGCAAAGGCCCTTTCATCTGGGAGCTGTCCCTACCCTGTGGCAGCTCGTGGATGTGTTCGCTCTGGTGTTAGCCACGGTCTTTCTTTCTTTTCTCCTCCCTTTGGGCCACAGCAATTGAGAAATGTTGTGAAAGACTGTACCGTGCACAGACACACACTCATGAAAAGGAGCACATGGAATGTAACAAATGAAATGCCACCCAGCAAAAGGGTAGGGGCCTGAGAGCTGAGTGAGGGGAGGGAGAAAACACAGACCAAACAAAGCAAAGCCAGCAAGTGGGGGAGTGTGCTTGGCAGCTGAGGCTTCTGGGAATAGAGGCATGGCATGCTGGAAGATGTAATTAAGCCCCTCTGATGGCCTTCTGCCTTGTCCCCATTGGCCATGCCAAGTTGACTGTCCTCTCTTAGCTGTCCCAGTACTTTATACTCTGGTGGGAGTCCTTTCTCATGCTAGGGGCAAGAGAGGACTGGTTAATTAGGAGAAATCTCTTTCAGACAGTGTGCCTGCTCAGCGGGGGGTGGGGTGGGGGGTGGAGCTATGTAAGGACAAAGATGCTTACTGTCCACAGGGTTGGCTGTCGCTGCTCTACATGCCACACCTCACCCACTTGCAGGCCCTATTCCAGGTACCTGGGTGCTTCAAATCCACCCACGTGCCACATAGCTTTCCTGTTCCCTTTCTTGCACACACCTCCATCCACTTCTTGGAGTGCTTCCTAGAGGCTGGAAGCGAGACCTTCTGTAGCTTTGTTTCTCTGTTAGAAAATAAGGTGTAATGCCTGAGACTGCAGTTGCAGTAAGTGGACAAAGGGCTGGATCTTCTCAATCCTGGGGCCTTTGACTGAGACTAAACATTTTCTATACTCTGTGAAGTGTGTCCGGAGTGAGTGACAAGCATTATCAGCCCCTCTAACTCGGTGCCATCAGCTCTTTAGCCGTTCCCATCTGTTTCTTGACAGTTTGGCCTGTGGATAAGCTAAGTAGTTAAGGTTTCCTCCCTTTTAGGACAAATGCATCTTCTGGGGTGCTTAGCAGGGGCTCCCCACATTGTTCAGCTCATTAAAGGAAGCCTTACCTTCGAGTGGCACGGGTAATGAAGCGTCGCAGGGTGCCTGCCAGTTCTAATAAGATGGACTGAACTGAGAGGGAGAATTTACCTGGTAGGATTAGTTCACTCTGCAGCAAGATGTTTGGGATTGCCTCCCAAACCTTCCCCCGTGCAGGGAATCTTAAATACACTGTTCTCCCAGGAGGGCATTGCCTAGGGAGGTGCTGGCCTGAGTTCAGAAAGGCAGGCTAGGCTGCAGAGGGCATCCCATAGCCCGGGACTGTGGCCTTAGCTCAAGGACAGAGCGGCCAGCTTTCTTCTAGGCTGCCGACCTCCCCAGGGCTAATGGTCTCATCTGAGCTAGGGTAGAAGAAGATGAGGAGAGTGCAGCTGACCCTTTCTGTATTTGGCGAATCAAATGCAGCCGGCCTGGGCCTCAGATGGATACCCAAGTGTGAAAGTGCAGCTATTTGGATGCACAACTCTAATCTTAATTCGAGTGTCACCTCAGCGACAAAAAGAAATGAAAGAGCAGGAAGAACACAGAAGTACACAACAAAGGGCATCACCAATCACAGTTCAGCTGTGTGCCCACTACACCCGGCCATGTTCTTGCTGCTGCAGTAGAGTCTGGAATCAGACACACCTGTTAACTGCCCTCAAGGAAGGCCGGCACCACAGGAGAGCTGAACACCCAGTAACTGTGACAGTATTCCTGAGCCCAGAGACATGAGCACACAGGCGAGGCATGAGTGTAAAGAAGGACTCTTTCTGTTCTGCTTGGGCAGAAGGAAGGTGGGGCACAAACTGCAAGAATCAAGTTTATGCGTTTGAACTGGGTTTCAAGCTGGGGGTGGAGTTTTGGCAAGCTGTGGCACCGTTAGGCGGGAGAGCCTTGGTGGCGGGCAGCCTGGGGATCTTACTTATTGGGGGATTTGAGCCTGGCCCCATTTCCTGTTCATACAACGTATGAGTGCCCGCAGCACACCTCTGCCATCATGGAGGTAGTTGGCATCGTGTCACCCCCTCCGTGATGGACCCTCTGTCCTTAAATGGTTGGCTGAAGTAAAATTATGGGAACATTTTCCTCTAAATTGCTTGCCAGGCACTTGGCCATAGTTAGCATGCAAAGTGACTCTGGAGATCAGGCTTTTTCAAAACTCTGCAGCTTATCAAAGACCTTGTCAAGGCTTTGATGACTGCCCTGGTCTAATGCCTGTCCTAGTGGGAACCTCTAAAAAGTGGGAGTTGGAGTGGGGAGGTACAGACAGGCATTCTGTCTGACATTGACTGTATTTACATAGAGACCTACTAAAAGAAACCTGACTCCCACCTTCACAGAGGAAACAACAGAAACAGAATTACCTCAGGGTGTATTACTTTTGAGTTACTGTAATGAAACACCTGACGATCTATTAAAAGGAGAAAAGGCTTGTTTTGGCTCTGGGTTTCCAAGGGATTGAAGCCGCCCATGATCGTGAAAGGATGGCCCTATTTGGGGTAGAGACTGCTTATACAGTGACAGGCATGAATCAGGGGTACATACAACATGCCAAAGCCATCTTGTAGGCAGCCCCCCTTCTTTTGCCATTGAGGCCCCGTTCCTAATGACTCGTGAACCTTCAAAATGGTTACACAAACAGAGACCCAAACACTAAAAACCAGAGCCTGTGGTGGGATGTTGCAGATTGAGGCCATACAGGGGATACACAGGGGCTGCTTGAAGGCAAGCTGGTAGATCTGAGTTCAGAATTTGTTGTGCACCCTCTGCTTCCACAGCGGTGCTAAGAACCAAGCTATGGGACCCTCACGCCACATAGGTTCTTACTTACATACTAGGGCAAAATCTTCTGTGGGAGAGTTGGGAAACTTCCCATGGCTCCCTGCCTGCTGTCTCCACCCTCTGTTAACCCCACCTGCTCCAGACTGCAGCTCCCTCCTTCCTGAAAGGTTGTGCATTCCTACTTGGAGGCCAGTAAAATGCCAGACAAACTGATGGGTTTCTCATATGCTAAATGCAGATGGCGGCATTTACAAGGGAACAAAGCCCTGCCCCAGGAAGTTGCCAAAGCCATATTTCCAGAGACAGCACTGTAAGACAGCCCCAGAGCAGGGCAAGCAAGTCTAAGTGTAGCATATCATACCCTTCCCAAAGGAACACCAGATGCTTTCCCAATCCTGGGGCGCTGCCCTTTATAAAAATCTTTTACTTGTCAAGCAGGGAGCTGCTGTTGCCTGCTAGCATGTGGCCATGGCTTTACCAGCAATCTTGTATTCAATGTGGAAGAGAAACATGTTTTCACAAAGCGTGCATCCATCATGCAATGTCTTCACTGCTTCTCTCAGAGAGGAGCCTCCAATTCGGCTTGCCTTTCAAGCCTCAGCAGACTCACTCCATCCTGTTAACTGAATGCTTCCCAGGGAGCAGGAACAGCACTAGTGCCTTGTGTGCAGTGATTTCCCCCACATCCTTTGGTTCCCACGTGGGCTGTGTAGGGAGCTAAGTAGGCAACACAGGCAGTACTTTTACTTGGTAGGAGAAGAACCTCGGCAAGGTAAAAGAGTTTGTGTAAGTGGTAGATTTGAGAGTCACACAGCATATTTTCATTGTGCTTGTCTCCTCTGCCACTCCTAAGCTGTAGGATGATGGCCAATTGCCTCATTCCAGTTCAGAACTTTACAATGCTCACTCTCTCTGTGTACCTACCTTTAAAAGCTGCTGCGTTTATTTTTTTGATTATAATATATCAAAACATTTCCCCTTTTCTTTGCTCCCTCAAAACTTTCTTGCTCTTTTAAAAATCCATGCCCTCTTTTTTCACTAATTGTTGTTGTTATTGTTGTTGTTGTTGTTGTGGTGGTGGTGGTGGTGGTGGTGGTGGTGGTGGTGTGTGTGTGTGTGTGTGTGTGTGTTAACTGACATGCTGACATGGGCAGGGGAAAGCCTAGTAGGCTTCAGCCCTACACAAAAGAACTACAGGTAAGTTAGGAATGCTGAGAGAAGGAGAAAGAGTCTGAGGAAGAGCATAGAGATTGGTTAGCTAATATGAAGCAGTGAGTCCTGAAAACACACATACAGGTAACGCTATCCAGAGTGTACCCGCCTTTCCTTTAACTTTCTCAACCTGTCCAAGTGTAGTTCCTTCCAGGAGCCTTTCTCAATTGCCTCAGTCCCCAGTTCTTTCTGAACCTCAAGGGCACTGCTTGTTACTTTATTATGTTCCATTATGATAGTTTCCAATTGTCTAGCCTGTGCCATTATTTTTCTCAGCACAGCTAGTTTATATATTTCATATGAGTGGATGCTCCATGAATCTCTGATGCTACTCAATCCAGTGCTAAGCTCCGAGTCTGAAACTTTATGCTGGAAATGTTCATGGAGAGAGCTGACGGCATTTATCCTCCTAAGGGAATTAGCAACAATGACCCTGTTTAGCATGTCTCAGTGTGTTTGGTTTCCCCCCGCGTTATTAGTATAAAGTCAGAAGTATCTAGCTTGGAAAATGCATCCAGCTGTTCAGAGCAGCTGGAAGCCAAGGAGAGGTTATTTTGGGATGAGTTATTTCTTGCTTCTTAAGCCCTTTCACATATTGTCTGGGGCGGTTCGGCTAGATGGAGTAGGCTCTCCCCACTTCCCTGAGCTTGATGGTGAGAAACTGCCCCAGGCAAAGATCAAGGATGGGCAGAGAAATGTGGAAAGAAAGAACACTTGATTTTGGTGGCCAGATGTTTTAGCAAGTTGCTCTGTCTTCATTGCTGCTTCTATACGGCAGTTGTTCCCAGGGCGGATGGGGACAGCTGATGGCCACAGAGATGGTAGCTGTTCTGTGCTCCCTTTTAGCCCTCTCTGGATGCATTTGCAGCCCTACAAACAGTTTACTTATTGCATGCTAATTTTCTGTCTGATGTCATGGTTTCAATGGGGACATAGAAAAAACATTTACATAAATAAATGAGGTCACTGCAGCTTGACACTTGCTTGCAGGAAAATAAACTAGTAATGGCAATGGTGGAAGAGTAAATATAGTCGAGAAGGTAACTGCTTTAGGGAGGGTGTTCAGAAAAGGCAATTGGAGAGCCAAGGGAGACCCGAAGGAGGAAAAGCCAGACAGGTTAAGAACCAGGAGATGGTGTGTGGGCCATGTGGCAGATGTCTTAGCGGCAAGTCCAGGGATAAGAAAAGAACTGAGTGGACTGTAGAGGGGGAGGCTAGAGGAATCAGCTAAGAGTGGCTTCAGTTGTCCAGCCAGTGCTAAGCCCTGGTTTGGAGATGGGAGAGGAGAACGGTGGAGAATGACTTGGGAGCTAGAGTTGTGAGCAACCTGAAAGTAGAGTGGCCGAGTTTATGCTTGGTGGGTTGAGGGTCAAGAGGAAATGGAAGGACTCAGGGAAGAGAAAGGAAAGGAAGAAATACTGGAAACAATCAGAGCGTGTGTGTGTGTGTGTGTGTGTGTGTGTGTGTGTGTGTGTGTGTGTGTGTAGGACCAGAGGGGCATATAAATTAAGAGTTCTCATCAGAATGTGTTAGTGTCCAACAGATAACAATGGCTATCATCAGTTTCATTGTTAGCTTATTGTGCACTTATTACACGTGCATTTATTTTTTTCCCCTCTTTAAAACATAATCTTTTATTGATTCTTTGGGAATTTCACATCATGTACCCCAATATCACTTATTTCAGAGTCCTTCCGTATCAGTCCTCCACTCTTGTAACCTCCTGACAAAAAACTGGGTGGTGGTGGCGCACACCTTTAATCCCAGCACTCCGGAGGCAGAGGCGGGTGGATTCCTGTGAGTTTGGGGCCAGCCTGGTCTACAAAGTGAGTCCAGGACAGCCAGGACTACACAGAGAAACCCTGTCTCAAAAAACCAATATATATATATGAACCAACTCCTCTGGGTAACCACCTGCTTCTCTATCAACCACAGCCTTCTCTCACATCTGTCACAGCTGTTATGTCTCCAGTACTGCTGTGCATGTACCATCTTTCCTCCATTTTCCCTGCCTCTCCATCATATACTCCTCTGTTGTGCTGGCATTGGAAGCTGTGCTGTGTCATGCTGTCTACCCTTTGGCTCAAACAGCTTTACTTGCAGATGTTCATTGCAAGGAACCATTGGTTTGGTTCAAGGCTTCTGGCCTCTGTTATACCGTCAATACACTGCTCTGGATACTATGGGTATAGCAAGAATAAAAGCAGACAAAATTTCTCACTCATGAAGTAAAAAAGATAGCCAACACCCAAGATGAATAGATGGGTGGTGCTCTCTGGAGAGCAGCGTCACCTTTGACAGCAGTGAGCCAAAACAGAGACTACGAGTTTTAGACAGAGCGTCCAAGTGATGACTCACTAGATGGTGAAATTTAGAGAAATGCTTGAAAGATATAAATGGAATGTAAAAGAATGCCTTCTGACAGGAGAAACAGCAAGTACATGAGTCTGAAAATTAGATGCTTGTGGTGGCCCAGGAGCAGTGTACAGTCAATGCCAAGGAGCTCCACAGTGATGGCAGGAAGGTGGCCTGCATGGGCCCGAGACTCCAGAGGCAGGCCCCGCAGCATTGTTGGACTGAGTTGGGGATTTTACTCCCTGCACGCTGAGAGGTGAAATGATGTGTCCAATTCAACGTCGCTCTGATATCTGTATGAAGAGATGAGTGCAGGGCAGCAAGTAGGATGAATAATTTCTGAAAGAATCTCAGTGTGCATGGAGCATGGGAGCTGGCTAGAGCCAAGACATTTTATTGTTGTTGTGATAAAATATGTGACAAGACCGATGCAAGGAAGGAATGGTGTGTATTTCGGCTCAGTTTGAGGGGCCAGGCCATCATGGTGGAGAAGCATGGCGGTAGGATCATGAGATAGCTGGTCACATTGCAACCCCAGTCAGGAAGCAGAGAGGCTCAACCAGCCTTTTCTCTTCATAGTCATTTTGGGATCCCTGGCACTGGAGGGTGACACTCACACTCAGGGTGAGACCTTCTCAGTGAAGCCTCTCTAGAAATACTCCATGCGCATAGAGGTGTGTTTCCTAGGTGATTCCAAACACAGCATGCGGGTGACGAAGACTAACCACCACAACTCTATTCCTTATCGCCTTGAAACCGAAGCCCATCATCATTACATTGCATCTCTGACTGCTGAAGTCTGTCATCTATCTTATAGTACAAAATGCATACCATACATCTCCAAAAGCCCTATTGTGGTTAGCAGTCCAAACACCATTCATAAGTCTAGAATTCCAGCTCCCCTGGGAGACCGAAGACAATCTCTTTTTTTTCTGGAAGATAATGTCTTAAAATTAAAATATGGTGACACAATTTCTCCCATTTCCTTTTCTTCCTCCAGATTCCCCCATGTTCCACCCTTCCTCTCAAATTGCTTACCTCGTTTTTTTTGATGAGTCTGTTTAATGCTGTTTGTATGTAACATGTATATGATTTCAGGGATGATCACCTTTTATTGGATAACCAATTAGGGAACTCATTCCCAGGGGAAAAGCTACTTGTACCACTATTAGCAGCTTTCAGTGGCCTATAGTACTGTGATTTCCCCTTCCATGTTAGCTTGCCTATTGTTTGGACTTGTGTAGGCAGCTGCATCATGGAGGTATCATAGGTGAAGTTTCCCTGGTTATTTCTAGGGGACACAGTCTCACATTTCCTGATCTTCTTGCTCTTACAGTCTTTCCTGGCCCTCTTCTAGGTTTTTTTTTTTTTTCCTGAGCACTGGGTGACCAGTTGTGGATTTCTGTGATTATTTCCTTTTACTGCAAAAAGAATCCTTGTTGGTGAGAGTTGAGAGGTATAGTGGGCATAAGTATAAATTTTACAATCCAGTTAAGGCTTATGCTAGTTTAGTAGAGTGGAGAGCGCAGGTTCTTTCCTATGAGCAATGACATCACCAGGATTGGTTGTTGCCTAGGTTTTCCATAGCAGATATAATTTCCCTTCTCTTGAACAGGACTTAAGCCTAATTAGATAGCTGTTGGTTACCACTGAGATATAATTGCCACTATTATGCCTTTAGAAATATCTTTCCATGTTGTTCATAGGATTTCATCTGGGTGGGAGTTTTCGTTGTTTTTCTCCCTTGGCAGTGTATATAGCACATTCTGGGACTATGAAAGTCAGTTCTTAAAGAGGAGGGTTTTGGGTCAGATCCAGGTTCAATCCTCTAGGTCATGTGTCTGAAGTACATGGTGTCAAGATGATCTCTTAACTGTGAGTCCATATGCAGTTATAAAAATATAAACTACATCCTTTCAAGATACAATGAAATAGAAGAAACATTCTCACTCCAAAGAAGAGAAGTGGAAAGCAAAGCAAGGAAACACTGGGTTAAAACAAGACTCTGCAGGGCAACAGTAAATGATGCAGCTTTGTATTCGACACCTGGAGCTCATGATGGCATCATCTGTGCTTCAAATACCTCAGGAAGCCTTATTCTCCCAGCTCTACTTCTGCAGCACAAATGCCCTCTCTCGGGTAAGCTCTACAGCTTTCCTCAGAATATCCCCATGGTCATAGCATCTCCAACATCCTGTGTTTCTCCACTGTAACTCCAGTTTTACTTTCTCAACTTCATGCAATGGTCTCTCAGGGACTCAGAGAAAAATCAGATCTGCCACACATTGCCTGGCCTCCATTGCATTCTGGAACCTTGTTGGAATTTACGGTGACTCTTTTACTCCTACATTTCACCCTGTGAATGACTTTTCCTAGTTCATCAGTACCTGGTAAGCTTAAGGTGTATTCTTGACACCCTTTAGTCAAAGCTGTCCTCTGTGTGCTTTGATGGCTGAACTTTGGACAACACATTCTGTGTGTGTGTATGTGTGTATTTTGTGTTTTTATTAATTGAAAAATAAAATCATTCATATTACATCTCAATTGCTATCCCATCCCGTGCATCCTCTCTTTCCTCCCTCCCTCCCGCTTTCACCCCATTCCCCTTCCCTATGACTGTGACTGATGGGGACCTCCTCCCCTTGAATATGATGCTAGGGTATCAAATTTCTTCTTGAGTGAGCTAATCCAAAAGCAAAGAGACTCAAATAGTATATACTCACTTATATCTGGACACTAGGCCAAGGGGCATGTCTCATGAAAGTCCTCACTTACCAGGAAAGTGGGATAGAGGTGAGGACATCCTAAGGTGAGAGAAACATAGGAGGTAGGGAAATAGATGGATCCAGAGGGTCCTAGAAACCTACAAGAAGAACACTATGATGGGCAGATTTGGGCACAGGGGTTCTGCTCGATCTATGGCACCAACCAAGGACAATATGTGCAGTCATCATCAAACCCCTACCCAGACCTAGCCATGGGATAAGATATTCTCCACAGTTAAATGGAGACTGGGAACTGACTTTCACATGAACTCTGGTGCCCCATATTTGGCCATGTCCCTTTGATGGGGAGGCCCGATGGCACTCGGAGGAAGGATAGCAGACTACCAAGATGGGCAACACATTCTTAAGTAGTTTTTGAAGAAGAAATTCCTTCAGTGGAATTCTTGGTTAAGGCTCTTTCTTTTCAAATAAATTTGCATTTCCACAGGTGGGAAGCTTTGTTTTGTGGATTTTTCCAGGAGTCCCTCTTTTTAAAAAATTGTCTTGGTGCAGAGCCTGAGGTTTCTATTTAGTGGCGCTAAGCTCTTTAAAAGTTATAGCTGCTGTTGGGTTGACTAGATGGCTCAACAGGTAAAATGGCTTGCCATCTACCCTGATGGCAATATATATACATATATAATAAATTATATATATATATATATATGCAAGCTTAAAAGTTAGAGCTGCTTTCTCTCCACTTGCCTTGCCTGTCGCTTAAATTCCTTCACACTCATTTTCGTGCCAAACTGCACATTTGAAAAGTATCTTCCTGCTTTGAATTCTCATTATAAACCTCAATAAACACAGTGAACCATCACCGTGCCACAGTCTGAATGTTATGCTATCTTAAAATTGCCTTTACCAAACAATTTAGGCCATTGCTTTTCAATTTGGCATTTTTCAAATGACCAGAAAAGAGGCAGAAAGCAGCCAGATGTGTTTGCCAGAATGAAACATGAATAGCCTCTAGTCTAGTGCCCAATAGGGTCCTGTTCCCCTCTGCATCTTTGTGAGCACAATATTTACTTTCTGCCTTTTTGTCTGGTCTTCCATGCTTCCCACCAAAATGGTTCATTAAGCTCTCCTTATGGTACGCTTGGGCTTCTCTAGCAACAGGTCCAGACTCTTCCAGCTTCTTCCAAACCACACATGCTTTGTGCATTCATTACTTTGTCTTGTTGCTATGACAATCCTTCCTTGAGGAAGAAAGAGTTGGTTTGAGAGTGCCACCCATTATCGCAGGAAAAGCATGGTAGTGGGACTGGGAGTCAGACGGTCCCATTGGTTGTATTGATAGTCAGTTGGAAGATAGTGCGATAGATTAGATAGATAATAGACAGACAGACAGACAGATAGATAGAGCCTCATTTTTTATTTTTTATTTTTACTCAATCTGGGATCATAGCCCGTGTAATACTGCCACCCATATTCAGGGTGGATCTTTTCTCCTCAATTAAGTTTCTCTGAAAACATTGAGGAACGTTATATTTCCTATGTGAGTTTAAATCTAGGATAGTTAATGATCATTAACTGCTGGAATAAGATCCTGTACACACAGTTAAAATGGTCATGATAATAACATTTGCTAGTAGGTTAGATATGAGGACAAGGAAATGAGAAATGCCAGAGTCATTCCAGTGTGGTTAGCTCCATGGTTGAAAGAATGACGTTGCACTAATTGGTACTGGTAAGAAAGTGGAACAAGGTTTTATATGGCAGGAGCTTACCTTTAAGCACTTCAGGTTTTAGACCTCCATTAGCTACCTGATGGGATGGCTTCTCAGACAGTATGATATAAGAATGAAGCATGTAATAAAGACTGGGCTAGAAACACAAAATCTGGAGTCTGACAGAAGTATAAACATGATATTGGAAACAAGAAATGAATGATGACACTCAGGAAATGGGGGAGGCTGTTCTAGAGCTATGTTCAGGGTATTCTAGAGTTTGGAGGTATGATAAAGCAGAAATTCAAGAAGAAAATAAGAAAGGATGGTGAAAATGTTAGAAGTCCAGGAAGCCTTCCTAAGGGAAACCTTGAAACTGATGGAAGGCCATCTACCCTATAAAATACTGGTGACCATTAACTAAACAAAGACTGACACATGCCATAAACCTTGGGCATGTGTGTGATATTTGTGACCGTAAAGAGCAGAATTGAAAGAATGAAAACCACTGTAGGAGATTTAAAGAGCAAACGTGGGAAGGTGTATTTGAGATAATAGATATAAACCTTGTTCTTGGGAAAGAAAGAAATGGGGAGGGGTAGTTGCCTGTGAGGCATGAGTGAGAGGGGTTTCTTAATAGAAAAACCAAAGTGTGTTTGTATGTTGATGGAAAAGGCTGAGGAGAGTGAGAAAAATCGGTGCTGTAAGAGAAAGGAGAGGAAATTGCTACAAGTGTTGTCCTTGAGCAGATGAGAAATGATGGGTTTAATGGACAAGTTGAAGGGCTGGCCTTAGATAGGAGTACTCACTCAGAGAAATAGAGGGAAGGAAGTGTTACAGGTGCAGACATTAGAAGGCAGATAGATGTGGTAGTAGGAATTGTCTGTTTTCATGTTGCTGGCTTTTTTTTTCAATTAAATACAAACAAGGTTATCAGCTGTGAGTGAGGATTCGTGAATGCACATTCCGTATGAATGAGAACATGGAACTTAACCACGCAGTGAAGCCTCAGAGTATGCATGCAAAAAGCACTTGGTTAGGAATGCCAGACAGCATCATGGTTTCCTTGAATGGATTGATCATGAATTAAAATAAGCTAGCATGGCTGAGAGCTTTTCTTAAATGTGTTCTGCTGTATAGTAAACCCAGTGGGACAACACTAGAGTGTGCTTTAGCTGAATGAAGGAAAGCACACGGAAGTAGAGAGAATGAGGGCAAGAAGGTAGAAGTGAGGGCATGCCATTATGATGGGTACAAGTTTGAGCTATAGGAGGAGGAGGGAGAGGTAGGTGCAGGCTATGGAGTCGGTGCAGTGGGGTTCCCCTTCAGGAACAGTTATACAGAAATTGGGCTACTCAAGGAAGAAGATTTGAGAGAGGATGAGATGATAAGAACATGAAATGCTCCATGTCATGGCTAGGGACAAACAGCAGGTGTCCTTAATGGCAAGGTCAAAGATAGTGCCAGGAGGACAGCTAGGGAAGTCAGGAAATAGGACTGATTCTCAGATGAGCCCTGAGTACAGGGTGTGATGGATCCTTTTGATTGCCATCTTGGAGGGATCTAGAAACACTGGGAGAAAAACCTCTGAGAATGTCTACGGGGGACTTTCTAGATTGGGTGAGCTGAGGTGAGGAGACCTATAACAGTCACCAAAAACACCAGGAAGCTTCATGTTTAACACCACGTTACCAGAGGACAAGAAAGTCTCTTGTTACAAGGCATTTGATCATACTGTGAACTCCAAGACTGTGTACTGGAAAAACCTGTTTCTAGTTGTGCCATGGCTCAGCCCTAGCACACACCTTTAATCCCAGAGCTTTCTGGAAACTGGATTAAATAAAGTCAACCATAGGTCAAGAGGTGGAGCAAACAACCAGTTGACAGGCAGTGAACATAGGAAAAATCCACAGAAACAGAGAGACTCACAGGAAGTAGAAAGGAAGGACATTCAGTTTGAGGGGATTTTAAGAAAGTGTGGAGATGGAGAAGGGGCCTTTTCCTTCTGAGACCTCTTTGAGTAGAAATGTCAGCTGGGTTCTTTCTCTGCCTCTCTGAGCTAGTAGCCTTTTACCCTAGCATCTGGTTCTTGAGTCTTTATTAATAAAATAGAATGTTTGGAATTTTGTTTAAAAGCAACATTCTCTTTCAAGGGTTTTTAGTCTTATTAATAAAATAATTTAAAACAGACTCAGAAAGGAGCTCAAAGAAAATTTGTGTCAGAGTTTGAGAGACAAATAACAGGGTAGGCAAGAGGTAATTCTTGGCAGCTGTCTGAAGGAGGACATGATCAGGTCATCTCTGTGAAAGCAGGCAGGCTCAGCAATGGAGGTAAGCAAGTGAGCACATGACAGACAAGAAGCTGCATGGGAAAAGGAGTGGGGCTTCACTGAAAACTGGAGAAAGCCCAGAGTGTCTGGGAAACCATCCCAGGCTTCAGGAAAAGTGACAGTGAAAAGAGAAACAAAGTGATACATTTTTCTGAGTAATTTAGAAATGAAGAAAGCCCAGGGGCAACATATTGGAAACTCTCCTACAGACTACATGGGAGAGGCAGGGGCTCTGAGAAGGATAATTATATTATTTCATTAAGGGGATAAGTATTCCTCCTATCTCCTTAACATGGATTTTGGTGAATCAGCCTTCCTGTGGGTAGTCCAGGTAATTGACAGGCTCAGTTGGATTAACCCTTAAGGGAGGAGAACACAGTCTGTGACCTTTCAAATTTTGGAGCAGATCAGATTTTTTTTGTCTCTACTAGGACCAAATCTGTAGCTTACATTCGTTTGACGAGGAGAAAACAGATTTACCTTAATGGGCCTCAACAAAACTTCCATCTTCGATGACCTCCTCACTATCCTCACGGGCTAGATCCTCAACAAAACTTCCATCTTTGATGACCTCCTCACTATCTTCACGGTCTAGATCCTTATTGCATTCCTCCTTAAGAGCTCAGACCTTAAAACTGTTTAGGAGATCGGCTCATTTCCACCATAAAAATACAGAGGCCCAATTCTAAAGTCGCTCGTGAGAAGAAATCAGCATCTACAATGAAGTTCTAGCCACACCCTCATGTATTCCAGCCAGAAGTCAGGGGATGAAAGATAAGCAATCAGCTCTCTTCTAGCATCTCTGACCTCAGGTCAGGACAAAACCAAAGACACTTTTGGTTCCTTATCCCTAAACCCAGCTAACACGTTTCATCTCCTGTCCTCATCAGCATCATTCCATGGGCTGCGATCCTAGATCAAATAAGCATTCATCTTTCTCTCCTTCCTATGGGTGTAATGTGACCAGCTGTCTCACACTATCGCTGCCATGAGTTTCTGGCCATGATGGACTGTGCGCTCCAACTGTGAGGCAAGACAAGTTTTTCCTTTCTTACATTGCTCATGTCACATATTTTATCTCATCATCATCATCATCATCATCATCAACAGCAACAACAAAACTAGCTAGTGTACTGCATATTCATTTTCTTAGTGCTGGGGATCTACCTCAGAGCCTTTTATGTGCTAGGCAAGTGCTCTGGCACTGAACTGTATCCCCAACTCCTTGAGGTCAGGGTATTTGATATATGATCATTTGCGTATTAAAGTCCCTAAATAGGAAAGCCTTGTTTCAGAGAAAATAATCACTTTAGGTGCTTTTTTGTTGTTTTTTGTTTTATGTTTTGTTTACATCCATCAGCAGTCCAAAGGATGCCACAAAGTCACACCATGCAACAGAGCTCATAGAATAGATTTATTGGGGGAAGAGTATATAAAAGGGTGCTTCTGAGTGAGGATGGAAAAGGAAAGTGGCAAGCTGTGAAGGCACAAGCATGTGCAAAGGGAGAATATGCAACCCCTGGTGACAGTGGAAATACGTTGCATTTGGCAGCTGGTGCTGATGTTCCTGCCATCGATGGGTCATTGAAGGTGGATTGGTTCTGGAATGCGGGTGGCTTTCAGTTTACCAACAGGAGTTAAGCTCTAAGGTAAAGGGGCATCAGAGAACTGGATCAAGGATGAGTGGTAGCTAAGTGTTCAGTCAGAAGACTTGAATATCTAAGCAAGGGACGCTGTGGCACAGCTGAGAAGAGGAGGTAAGTCCAAGGATCAGGGAATATGTGTTCTGAGGAAGCCCAGAGGCCAAGGATGGGATGAGATGGGTTTTAATTAGCGGCACAGGATAGGGCACATTTAAAGAAGAGGGGAAGGGAAGATACTGTGCAATGTAAGAAGATGTAGGAAGTTCTGAAAGTCCCACAAGCTGAAGGCAACACTTGGGGAAGGGGGGGGGGAGTGTCTAACAGGAGGGGAAGGTGTGGGTCTATGATTCCTGATCTGAAGTGTCCAGGTAAGTGGTAGGGTTAGTCTCACATGATGGGAGGGAGCCAAATCAGAGTCCGTGGGCATCAGAGTCTGAGTCTGGGACTGAGGCCTGCTTGTGTAACTGTGTGTGAGCAGGGAAAAGACTGACCAAAGGTGTAAATATTCTGTGAGCATGTTCTATGGGCTAGACATTTAAAACCCATTTTGCACGTGGGAGTCATTATTATTGACTTAGAACAAGTAAAAGAAAACGAACAACACCCAGCACCATACAGTTCGTTGGACCAGAGGTAGGGTTTGAACCCAGGTGGTAAGGCTTTGAGTCCATGCTACCTACTATTTACTTTCCAGGCCTGCCAGGCCCTTCCCTGTCATGTGACCTTGGGAGACTTAGGTGAGCCTTCTGATGAGTTCAAGAAAGGATGAAGGCTGAGAATTAGTGATGCTGTGGCAGGCATCAGTGAGCAACACAGAAAATGAATAGGGTAGGTGAGACAGGCGCATGCCTTTATGAAGCTAGCTAGATAAGAAACACTATTTAAATAGAGACACCACATGCTAGGAAAGCAAAGAAAGGGAAATAGGAATTCCTGGCGATTCAGGCAGGGCCTTTTATTCAGAGATCTGATTGGAATTTAGGGGGTGGGGGGAGAGCAGAGAGCTAATGCAAGCAAGCTCAGACTTTGTTTTCTGCTTAAAGGGAGCCACTCAAGGCTTAATCCCCACTGAGAGCTCCAATCTCTCAGAACCCAGACCTGCTTCCTTCCTTTTTTTCCTTTCCTTTATTTATTTCAGCCATTTTATGAAGAGTAGACATGGAGCGAGCAGAAGGTGGAGGCACAGGGTAGAAGCAGCCTTCTCAGCAGTGCTGTGCCTGGTGGGAGACTGAGCTGACAGGAACCAAGGTGCTTTGCAAACTGTAACCAGAAGTGTGCTCTTAAAGAAATGCGGCATGGAACAGTGACGTCAGCAGTGGAAAGAACAGGTTTCAGCCATGGGCTAAAAATCTTCCGAAGAAGAGAGTCAGTTAATTATAGGAAGGTGGCAGTTTCTTCCAGAAAGGGAGACATAGACAGACCCTTTCAAGGTGCTGTTTATAGAGCTGAGTACCAAGTTTGCCCAGACTTCGATGCTCCATCTTATGTGCGGAGCCCCAGGAGGTGGAGGAGAGATGACATCCACCTGTCAGAATAAAACAAACTATCGTCGATACATACCTACATGTACATACACAGGGGAAGAGGGAATATGTGTGCTTTGCAGCAGTGACTTCACACGGCAATACTCTGCTTGGACAAGGACCGGTGACATGCTTTTACAGGGTATAAGGAGGTAGCCTCAGGAGTTGCCAAGGTCCTTTGATGTCCCAACTCCCTCAGCTTCCCTTTCTAGCCTGGAGATATACCTGGCTCCTGTCAGGAAGCTGTGCTTTGAGTGATAGCATTTTAATGCTGGTGCTTCAGCAAGGGCACAAGGGAAGGGCTATTGGGCTTACTGGCTGTGTGTGCCCACTCCTCAGGCCCTATTCTTAGAGGTCCTAAACAAACATCCCTACTGACAATTTCATCTTTCCTCAGAGATCACTGGACAGGGGACAGTGGAGCATCCGTGCACCCCATTCTGTTTACTGCTTCATGGCCTTGTAAGGTGGCTGAAGTCATTTAAAGGCAGTATGTTAAGCTCTTTTCCCCTCATTCCAAGAAGTGTTGGCAGCCAGAGCATCAGGCAGGTGGCATTTTTGCAGAGGTCCAAGCAGTTAGCCTTCATGTATCCCTCTTCCAGAGATGAGAGTTGAGGTGTTTCTCAGAGGTTCTGGTTTCCTATAGGAACAGGCCCATTTGATGAGTGGGAGGTGACTCAAGCTTTCCTCTCCTTGTTCTTCCTTGGAGCTCCAGCAGACTCTTCTCTCCCTCTGTATACAGCATGCATACTAATTGAAATATCTCTCCAAAAAGAAGCCTTCTTCCTGACAGAGCTTTAAGACTAGATGTAGGTTTTGAACAACCAAGATGGCATTGCCTGTAATTATAAAGTAATTGGTGTAATTGAGAGCTCAGGGTCTCATGCAAATCACCCCATTTTAACTTTACATCAAGGCTATTTTTATTTTTAAATGAGGGGGAAAAAAGAAAGAAAGAAAGAAAGAAAGAAAGAAAGAAGAATCCTGAGCATTTGTGCATGGAATTTGTGCATTTGCATGTGCTGGATCTTGGTGTAGCTGGGGTGGATCCAAAGTCAAGGCACTGCTGGTTCTGTCTTTGCCTTTTTTTTCCTTGGAGGACAGGAAGAGGAAGAGAGCCCAGAGACCACACACTCCTGTGGGGATTAAATTACACACACACACACACACACACACACACACACACACACACACACACACACATGAGGCTTCCTCGTTGTTTCTCTTCTTCCGCAGAAGATGAGTATAAGGAGAGAAAGGGGATACTTGGAAGAGGACAGGGAAGTGAGGAGTTCATGGCTCAGGTTTTTAAGTCACACGAAGGTTGTGATTCTGTTCTTTGTGTGGAGGGTTTGGCTGGGGTTAGATGGTTGCGTGGTAGGACCCACAAGACAGTGCTTTGAAAAAGTGTCGCCTTGTTAAGCTTTGCGCTTAGCTCATGATCCAGCCCAGCTTGGTGTTCTCTTTTTCCCAAGACCCTCTTGTGGGTTGTGCTAGCTGCTATTATTTTTCCTGGCCCAAGTGAAGGTGACATCGACTGATATGTGTCTCCCCAAAACTCTGCCTAAGAGCCTGGTGCTTCCTATGTCTGCTACAGCAAATAGTCACAGACTTGACGGCAAAGATCAACCATTGTTTGCTCTCTCATGGTTCTAGAGGTCAGGGATTCAAAATTCTGCTGGACCACACTGCCCTGGGGGATGTGAAGGAAGCATCTCTTCCTTGCCTCCTTCACCTTCTGTTGCTTCAGCTTCTGCCTCTTCATACGGCCAGTGTCTCCGAAGTATTTGTCTTGCCTCTTTGTGTGCTTATAATGATGCCTGTAACAGCAGTTAGAGCCTCCTCATAAGACAGGGTATTTCTCTCATCTCAAGATCCTCAGCTCAGCAGCATCTTGCAAAAGCCTCCTGTGCTGCTGACACGGTGTAAAGTTTGAGGGCTTAGCATTTATTTGTCTGGGGGACCATTATTCAGCAAGATCAAAAGTTCCCTGGAGCCAGCCTGGCCAGCTCCATCCCGGATCCATGGTTTTCCATCTGTCACATTGGTACTTCATATGTCTTTCACAGCCTATTTTATCTGTAGAATGGGGGCCGGGGGTGGGGGCGGTATAAGGCCCGCCCTACAGTTCAGCTTCTAGAATGAAATCACTTCATATACGTTAAAGGATTTAGGAATGACCTTGGCTCATAGCGAAATAATAAAGTAGTCACTATTGTAATGTCTCCTTTTCCTTTGATACCTGGCTGTGTTACTTAACTTTTCTGTTGCTGTGGTAAAACATCATGACCAAAGCAAAGAAAGAAGAATTTATGTGGGCTTACTGTTCTGGAGGGTTAGAGTCCATGATAGCAGAGGGAAGGCATGGTAGTAGGAGCAGGAAGCTGCAGGTTCACATCCTGAACTGCGAGCACAAATCACAGAGAGCTAACTGGCTTCTGACATCTCAGTGTCTTCTGCCCCTAGCAACACACTTCCTCCAGCAAGGCCACGCCTCCTAAACCTCACCAAGCAGGACCACCAAGTAGGGACAAACTGTTTAAATGTCTGAGCCTATGGGGTGTGTGTGTGTGCATTTTCATGCAAATCTGCCTGCTGGTTGTAGGGTTGTCATAATTTCACTTAAACTCCTCCAGCATTTGAGTCTATTTTTCCTGCATAAACTTTTGGTGTGGGTAATTTCTCATTTTCTCAAACTGATTTTTTTTTTTAATTGCTTAAAGATTATCCCTATTCATGGATTAAAAACAACAACAACACTGGCTACTATAAAGAGGATGGGGCCCTCCTGAAATGATCTACACATTGAAGGAAATCTTTTTCTGTTTCTCTCTTTACTTTTTTTTTTTTCTGAAATACTTTTTAGAAAAGACTCTTAAAATTCACATGAAATCCCAAAGGTTCCCATTGTTCCCTCCAACTGTGAAAACAGTCGAAGGACTCGATTTTTCCCTCACTTTCTGTGCTTTGTTTACTGTTTATGGGAACTGGAAGGAGGAGGGATGGAGAAGAGTGGAGACGATAAAACAAAGACCAACTCTCACTCACAGTCAAGTGCTCACTTGATAAACATGCTAAAACCACCCGTGATGGTGTGAACCTGACATGTCCTCTCCTGGTTCTTGTTTTGAGAGCTTTGGTGCCAGCTTGTGGAAGTCCATGGGTGCTTTAAGAGGTGGAGCCTCCCTGGCAGAAGTAGGTAACTAGAGACCTTGCAAGGCCTTTGCAAGTACCTGTCTTGCTCTTTGTCCTGACCCAGTATGGCATGAATAGCTGTCCTATACCACACACTCCTGCTGCAGTGATGGTCCTTTCAAGTTCATGGACAAAGTAGCTAGCAGCTAAAGCTCCCAAAACCCCGAGGCAAAAGAAAAATTTCCTCTGCTTAGTTGTTTTTCTTAGGTGTCCTGTCACAGAGATGCAGAAATGGCTACTACAGCACCTAACTGTAACATGTAAAACCATCACCCTCTCAGAGGAAAGCAGACAGAATGTGTTGCATGTGCTAGATGTTTCTGGTTCATGACACAAAGGAACAGACAACAAAAGTAGGTACTACGGAGAGAGTGAGTGAGCTGGGCCTCTTGGCACAAACTTGTAAACCCAGGTATCTGGGAATCTAAGAGGAGGATTGCGAATTGAAGGAACTGAAGGTTTCAGAGGAGTTCAAAGCGACCCTGGGAAACTCGGAATGTCTCTGCCTCAACAAACAAACAAAGAACAAAGGATGAGTATAGAAAGGAGAAAGATCTGAGAAATGTTGGAGAGGGAAGGTTAATATGATTAAAACACAGTGTATGAAATTCTCAAAGAATTAATTAAATATTCCTTTAAAAATTAAAAAAGAGGACTGGAGATATAGCTCATTGGTAATGATTATGAATGGTGCCACAGCTTCATCTCCAGTACTGTGGGCAAGGGGGATGGGGGGCTAAGAGCAAACCATAGAACAAAATATTTGAAAATTATGTACCTATGATAAAGGAAACATACTGGACTTCTACGGCTTTAAAAAAAATGAATAAATATAAAATGAATTAAAAATGGGCAGAGGACTTGAACAGACATTGATCCAGAGACGATGCACAGATGGACAGTAAGCACATGAAAGATGCTCAGCATCATTAGCTGATGGGGGAATGTGGTTTAGCAAAAATGAGATAACGGTTCACACCCATTAGGATGGCTCCTATCAACAACAATAACAAAAGGAAAGCAATTGAAATGACAAGTGTTGGCCAAGCGGGAGAGGAGCTGGGGTCCCAGTGCTCTTCCTGGAGTAGCATCAAATGATGCAACTACTGTGGAGCAGCGTGGCTGCCGACTATGGGGTTGCTGTTTACTAGGAACAAAGTTTCAGTTAATAATGATGACAGTTTCTGGAGGTGGATAGCGGTGATGGCTCCTTAGCCACGCCAGTGTATGCAATGGCACTAAGTTAAACACCTAACCAGTTAAAATACATTTGTGTGACATCTTTTTACTAAAATAAAAACATAGTACATAGTCCTTCTGAAGGACCTGTTAGACCAGTGGTGACAGATAGCCCAATGGGACACTAGGTCACGGCACACATCATGGTCAGAGGAACTCAGCAAACTGCATCTGAAATGAATTGATCAGCCAACTATGGATGTTTTCTTCCTTTAAATCAAATTCATCTGTATGTATTACCTTTAACAAATAATCTATTATGTTGAAATGTAATGACTGTATATACTTACATGGTCAGGAGCAAGTAGTAGGGCTGCTGAGTTACCAGAGGCGGTAAAAATAAGATGGACACTGTATGTACCTAAGATGGGGAGGTGCTAAAAAACCAAGAGCCTTTAACCTTGGTCTGCCTTTTGCCACCCCGAATACTGATGATATGAGAGAGATGGAATTGCGAAGTCTGTAATGTGTGACAGACACCATATAACGATGAGATAAATTCTAGTGAGGAACTTACAGGCTTGTCAAGCCAAGAAATGAATGTTCAAATTAAGGAACCAACGACTACTTGAAGAACAATAACTGGGTTACCATAGGCCGTTTATGATTAGCCACAAAAGAAATTGAAGAGCCACTAATTGCTGAGGGAGCTCACAGGTGATGTCATCATGATGGCTGATGGTCATTCATTAGGAGACAAAATTACCTATGATGGCTCAAGTCTATGAGGTGGAGAGACTAGGACCTAAGCTCTTACACAAAGTCAATTGTTGCTGACTTGGAGCTAGTTCTTCCAACTTTGAGTTAGGTAATTTTCCATTACCAGTATCACACACCTGGAATAGTCAACTCAATAAAATTTATTTTAGCTCACAGTTTTGTGGGTTTCTGTTGATGGATCAATGGCCTCATTGCTTAGACTTGTGACAAATAGCATCATATATCATGGTGGATGGGGCATGATCGGAGAAATTGTTCACCTCATGGCCAAGAATCAGAAAGATCAAGTGGCTCCCCAAACAATATAACTTATTGCTGTTGCCCTTTGTTGTCCCTCAGAGGTTGAAGTTGAGTCCCTATTGCCAAAGACACAAAATGTTTCAGACACATGACTCTGCAGATTAAAACTGGATATAATATGAACGCCTCCTATGGCCCAGCTTTCATAGCACCATATGGTACTATGAAAACTGCCAAGGGAGGGAAGCAATCAATAGTCCTATCCAGCTCTTTTTTTCCATCAACATCCAAAGCTTTTTAATAACAGTAAGATCCAGGGTTAGTTCTTGTAGCCTTGGCTGGCCCTTCGGCCTCTGGCATGCTCAAATTTCCAGCCCTTGGAGTGGACATAGGGTTTGGTGTGGCTATGTGGGATCCCTGGGGCCTTGCCAAAATGCCGGTACACTTCTCGGCCCTTCCGAGGACCTTATTCCTACAGATAAGTATATCTCTCATCTTGCACCAAAGAAGTTTCTCTTTGCAGCAAAAGGAGACCATTACAGAAACCACAACTGGCCAAAGAGATCAACTGATGGTGGAGTCCAGCTCCATGGATACATTGACAGCATAATTCCTGCATTTAATACTCAGAAAATGTTGTGGAAGAGGGCATAGAAAGATTGAGACAGTCAGAGGACCAGGAAATCTTCTGTGTGAATATATCTCCTAGAAATAACATGGATGCTACATCCATGATACCTCAGGAATATGCCTAAACAAGATCTGAAAAAAAAAAAAAAAAAAAAAAAAAAAAAAAAGACAATACCAAGCCATGGTAATGTGGAAGAGGAAATTTTCAATGGGTTATATTCTTTCACAAAAAATTATAGGCAATTAATTACTGCTGGGAGAGGGGGGTGTTTAGGGACAAGACACTTTATTCATTATGAAGTACAAAGTAGCCAGCTCTAAAGCCATATACACAAAAGCAACACTAAATGGATCCAGCAGGCTGTCTGTCTGTCTGTCTGTCTATCTATCTATCTATCTATCTATCTATCTACCCATCTATCTATGTGTATATGTATATATATTATATATTATATATATAGTATGTGTAACAATAATAATCAAAACAATGAATTAGAGTGGGAATTGGGGGAAAGAAAGAATGGAAGGGGGAAAGCAATATAATTATATTTTAACTAAAGCTGAAAAATGAAAGACCAGTACTCTCAAATTACCTTAGAGGGTTCAACCCAGAGACCTTAGCCTCTAGGATGCTTCGTATTGATTGTCCAACATAGGTACATACAGGGTCAAGAATCATCCTGATGACTCATTTCTGGGCATGTCTGTGAGGAATTTTCTAGATTTAGTTTATCAAGACACATTCTACACATTGGCAGCACCAGTCACTGGCTCAGGGCCCATGACTGCAAAAGAGGAGAAGGTGAGCTCTGTAGGAGTATTCATCACTCCGTGCTTCCTGAGTGAGGTGCAGTGTGACCAGCAGGCTCACACGCCTACCATTTTTCCTCTCCATGGTGGGCTTCCCAACATTAACCCCAAATAAACCTCTCCTTCCTCGGGTTGCCTTGGTCAAACATTTTGCCACAGAAACAAGGAAAATAACTAGCAGAGAAAGTCAGTACTGGGGAGTGCTACTGCTGCTGTGATAATCTTTGTAGGGAGGATGCAGAAGAGTTTGGAACTTTGGACTAGAGAATCCATACAGTGTTGAAAACAGTGTTCAATGGGCCATTTTGGTGGGAGTTTGGAAAACCAGAATGCTAAGGAAAACATAGACAGCGGAGACCCAGACTGTGAGATCTGAGAGGGGAAAAAGGACTCTACTAGAAAGTGTGGGTTAGAATTCAATCTTGCTACATTTTGATGCAGAACCTGCCTGTGTCTCGTCCTTAGCATTTGTGTGTGGCGGAACTGAAGACGGGGTGTATTAGTCTGTTAGTTTTCAGTTCATGTCAGTACAGCACAGCATTCTGGCCGGGCCTGGCGTGGCTACTTCTCATTACTCCTATTCAGATCTGCATTGAGAGAGAACAAAAGGATATGAAGTTGTGAAATTTAGCAAAGAAAGCTGGGCGAACAAGTTTATAGTTGTGCCCAAGGAGAGTTCAGACGACAAGGCATCTGTAATTGTTAAAGGAAAACCTTACTCTTTTCATAGGTGTGCTGAGGCAAGACCCCACCCATCAAAGTCTCCAACTCTCGGAAATACTTATTTATTTGAAATGAGAACGTCTGAACTGCAAACTCTACAGAAGAGTTCCTTACTTGAAAAAAAAAAAAAAAACTGCCTAGGAAAGTGGTTTTACAGATTCATCCACCAAGGCTTCCACAGAAGCCACATATGCCCAGTCTACATCTTGACCTGGACGTAGGACTTCACAGTGTCGTTCATATGATACTGGTTTTGTAGGAATAAAAGATAAAAGATTTAGGGGGTCATGGAGTTTTGCACCAAAGTTTCAGAAAGTTGCATAGGCTACTGTGTGATGGTTTGAGTAAGAACGGCCACCATAGGCTCATTCATATGTTTGAATTTGAATGCTTGGTCATGATGGAGCAGCACAACGTGAGAGGGATTAGGAGTGAGACCTTGCTGGAGTAAGTGCAGCCTTATTGGAGGAAATGTCACTGGGGGGTGGGCTTTGAGGCCAGGCCCAGTGTCTCTCTGCTCTCCTGCTGCTTGCTAACCTGAATGTAGAATTCTCAGCTCCTTCTCAAGCACCATCCCTGCCTGTGTGCTGTGGTTCTTCCTGCCATGATGATACTAGACTAAACCTCTGAAACCGTAAGCTAGCTCAGGTGAAATGATTTTCTGTATAAGAGTTGATGTGGTCATGGTGTCTCCTCACAGTAGTTAGACCTCTGAATAAGACACCAGACAATATATGGCAGTGTCAACATTCCTGAAAGGAGACCATGAGAGACTACTGTATGAGGCTGTGAAGGTAAGAACTGAGTTGCACTGGATATTCCAGGATGGTAGAGGGGCCAGGAGAATGAAACCTCTTTGGAGGAAAGCTGCTGGCCCAGAGTGGCCCTACAGAGAAGCTATGAGTTTAGACAGCAGAGACGGGGAGTGTGGTTACCCAAGATAGTTGGAGTCCAGATGAATCGATCAGTAGCCACCCATGAATGACAGCAGCTTCAGGATTTGGTGTTTGTCTTTGTTTTTGTTTTCCTGTTGGGTTCCAGTCTTGCTCTGGCCCAATCTTTCATTGCCATGCCTCTAGGAATGAGAATGTTTATTTGCATATTGGAACTATGTAGCTTGTGTTATTTTATAGGAGCTCAGAGTCAAGAAATTGCTCTGAACCTCAGAAGAGATTAAGATTTTAGATTTTTTAAAGGTTGGAACTAATAAAGACTATGAAAGTGTTTGAAGATGGATAGAACATTGTTTGCAATGAGGTGTCCCTGATCTTATAGAGATAAAGGGTAGAAGATTTGGCTTAAAAATAATGTTTGGTGTCAAGTTGACAATGGTGGACCCCGTGCTGGTTTTCATCAATTGTCAACTTGGGTGGATCTTGAATCATCTTGCTGACGAACCTCTGTGTATGTCTGAAGGGTTTTCTGCATTAGATAAACTGAGGTAGGCACATCCACCCTGTATATTGGTGGCACCCCGTGAACTGGGGGCCAGGGCTGCATAAAAGAAAAAAGCTAGATGAGCAGGATGGTTCACTGCTCCCTGTTTCTGGACTGTAGACTCCATCTCACTAGCAGCCTCATAATTCTGTTGCTATGGTTTATGGGCCAAGATAGACTTCCTCTGGAACTACAAGCCTTCAAAACATCTTCCTCCCGTAAGATGCTTTGGTCAGCCATTTTTGTAACACCAACAAGGAATGTAACTGATCCAACCTTTCCCACTATGACCTTGCCTTCTGAAGGTTTTAACATCTCCAAAGAGCATCAAGGTGAGGACCAGCTCCTTAACACATGGGCCTGTGGAGGACACACCAGATCCAAACTATAGCTGCTTACTTGGGCTTTTAGTTTTGCAACTGTAAAATGGGTAATTTGATTTCCCTCACACTGGTTGTTATGAAGGTAGGGAAAAGTAAGCAGAATGTGTTGAGTATTTAGCACATTTTAGTACACACATACTTTTGGTCCTTCGGCAGTGGCTTGGGTAAACAAAATGGAGAACAGATGAGATGGATTCTAGCAATGAGCTTCATGGGGCTGGAACCAGAGTAATGGATGAGCCTGGTTGCAGCAAAGGGCTTTGCTCTGGCAGCTTTCCCATTCTTTGGAGAGAAGGCTAGACCTTTGATGAGCTGGCCACAGAGCTGGTGAGAAAACTTGAACCTTGCAGCCTAATAAAGACTGGGGCTCTGTGCCTACTGCTGTTCCTGTGTCCTACTTACCACTGGCCAACACCTTCTGGGGAAGCCAGATCTATCATCCTCAACATTTAGTCTTTATGCCAATGTACAACCTGGCTATAACGGTCGGTTTCCCCATGTGTGTGTTCTACAAAACACTGTTGCAAAATGCCTATTAATCATTTATTAGTTCATCAGTAATTTAATGAGGAGTGGGGAATATAATTGTGGTTCTAGAATGAGGTGGAATTGTTTGCAGGGTATTTACAACTTTCCAAAGGTGCATTGTCTATGGGAATGCTACCTTGCAATAATGAATTTTACATATGCAACAGCTAATAGAGGCTAACCTATGGGGAAATAGGACATGAGGAGTTACTAAAACTTAATTTTAAACAAGGGAAATGAAGTAGTATCACTCCCCGTGCCCTCAGTAGTGTCTTTTGCCTGTGTTTCCCTGAGGTTACGTGTCATGTGTTATGAGTGTCTGAAATCATCTTACTTTAAAAATTCTACTTAGGTAATTAATTAGTTTGCACTCGTGAATGCTGTAGATAAATTCTAATCTTATTTCAATTTTCTCAATGAAAGCAGATTTATTTTTTCAGTGAGACAAGGAATTAAAGTACCTTTTATTTTTTGCATACTTACCTCAAACCCATGTTATTTTCATAACACAATTCTATAGTGATGGAACTCCTAAAGCCAGAGGTTCTTAATGTCCTCGCTTAGCTCAGACAGGTAACCATAGTACCAATGTCCTTTCATGGGATTGGTGTCACTCTTTCTCCTATTCTTGTCTGACAGATTAGCTCCTCTATGGGAAGGCAGCGGAGGTAGAAGTAAACAGAGCCCTGGTGTGTCCTGTGTGACACCTTGATCAAACTATACCACCATTAGCAATATACCTTGGCTTTTCTGTGAACCAGTAAATTCAGTTATTCCTTAAGACAACTTGAATGGGATTACATTTTCTTCTTTTGGTTACATGTAGTAACAGTTCTTTTTAACAGGTGATACAAGGTGGTGGAGGATGGTGATTACCCCACCAAGAGTCTTGGATTCAAAGTTAGCTTATGACCCAGGGCAAAATTCCTATCTATCTAGGTATAAACATCCTTATCCTTAAACCTTAAGTAACAATGGCATATAGCTCATGATTGTTGAGCTCAGGATTGTGGAAATGAATGGGATATTTTGGAAGCACATGAAGTAAGTGTCCTTTACATGTCTGTGGCTAGTTTTATTTCCCCATTTGTAAAATCTGATTTCTTGCACACAAGTCTGAGTTAGAGCTGAAATTAGACACCAGAGTCCCTCAGGAACAGCTGCTGGAATTTTGAGACCCCCACTCTCCAAGCTCTCTGCTAAATGTTGGAATGTGGACAAAGACAGCTAATTTTGTGAGAACAAGGGTCTGTATTAGAATTCTCTAATTTCCCTCAGTTCTATTACAAGGTTCTTGGCCCAGTGGGCGATTAATCAGTGCTGTTGACTAGCCTCCCCCGGTTCCACTCGGCCCCCCAGGGAGGGAAGGCATTTCTGTAGAGGGTTTATTTGAGGACTCTATGCTCCACATATATTAAGCCTCTTGTTGTGTAGAGCCAGGCCGCTCTGCTTTTGCTGGGTCTCATGGCATCTGCCCTACGGGTGGCAGAGCCAGCAAGCTGAGGCTGGGAGCTGCCTTCCTACCCGGCTTCCCCAGGCATCTGCTTCAGCAACTCACTCTTAGTCTCATGATAAATTCATTACCAGAAAATGAGGCTGGAGTTTCCTAGTGACATAAAATATTGATGAGAGAAATAAGGAGTAAGATGAATTATCAAATGCTGCTTGTGGGCCCGGCTGCCTTCTGTGCTGCCTGCTCTGCATCCATTTGTTCTTCTTGCCCCCTTTTGATTTGTTCCGATGGGGTTTTGTCCTCTTAATAGGGAGCGTGTTGAAACATTGGTGAAGTACTGCAACCTCAATGTCATACCAGAGTGGGGAAAATAGACATGTCTCCTGGTTACTGTCAAAACTATGAAACCTACTCCTGCCACTTCACAACCTTTTGGCAGGTTCTTGGCACCCTCAGGATAGCATGCAAAAACACATCGCTCCTCTGCTCAGAAACTGCTAATGGCTTCCAATTGCTGCAGACTAAAATATAAGCTTCTTAAGATGCCATTCAAAGCCCTCTGTGATCCCATTCTAGACTGTCTTTTTGGCCCATCCTTCCTGCATATTACCTAGGAACCTGACACTTTCCTACATTGAGATTATTGGATTCTTTAAAGACAACAGCAGACCCTGAGATGCTGTGCTAAATTTCTTGTCCACCTTTGCACTGATTGCAATCACACCATTTCCTTAAGGGCCAGCTCACAAGCTACTTCATTCACAAAAACTCTTTGATATTCCCCTACTAAGAATTCATACACAGACCAAGAAAAGAATATGTGTTGTGGTGTGAATGAGCACATGGCAGTATGGTTATATCCTGACTGTGAGGGGTATGGTTCACCAGCTTCTCACCTAGGAGGCACAGCTGTGACTTCCAACATTGTCAAATTGGTTAATGTCTTTTTTCTCAGACAGACTCTCTTCCTTTGTTGTCCAGGCTAAACTCAAAACTCATGACCCTTCTACCTCAGCCCCTTGGGTACACCACCAGCCACACCCACCTCTGGCTTTGTAAGACTTGAGATAGCAATTCTGCATCCGGGGATGTCTTTCAAGGAAGTAATCAGGAATGTGGGAGTGCTTATTTGAGCATAAGCACCAGTGTTCTTTAACAGTGAAGAATTAGAGGAAATCTCAAAACCTCTAGACAAGGATCTTGTTAAACAAGTTGGGATTTATCTTTATGATAAAGTGACGTCATTTACTTAGAATGTGTGGTGTGCGGTTGCTGGCTTACGCAAGTGATTCCAAGTCTTTGTAAATGAAAGAAATAGGATGTAAAAGCAAATGAAGGAGGCGAGAAAGACCTTAGGAGAAATGTGCATCAAACTGTTGAGTTATGGCCCTGAGAAAATTCGGTACTGATTTCCTCTCACAAATTCATTCAACAGATTCTATGTTAGATGTAAAACGTGCCTCTCCTTCCCCTCTCACCTCATCTTCTCCTTCCTCTAACTGGTTTTGTTTTTGAGTCTGGATCAGATCTCCTGACGTAGTCCAGGGTGGCCTCAAACTCAGGATCCCGCGGATTCTGCCTCCTCAGTACTAGAGTTATGTATATGAGCCATCACACCTAGCTTCATTTATTTCATTTGAAACCAGGCTTTCCTCCCACAGTGGAGCAATGTTAGTGTTGTGCCAAGGTGCCTAACTTCTGAAAGTCCAACCTTGTGTTGTGGATCTTCATGTAACATACAACCTCACTAAAGATCTAACCAAGACCGAGTTTTCGAGTTATTTTCAACTACCTTTATGAATTAATCACATAGCTCAAGGTCACTGTTAGTCTTTTAACATTTTTGAGGGTTTGATGGGATTTGTTTTTCAGCTATGTTCTCCAACGCCGTTACAGCCAGGACATGCTTAGCGGTTATACTAGTCAGTCTTTTACTACATCTTGTGGTGTGTGTGTGTGTGTGTGTGTGTGTGTGTGTGTGTGTGTGTGTGTTTATGTGTGTGTGATAGGAAGGACTGACACACAAACTTTTGGACACTGGAAGCTATAGACCTGCAGTAGGCAAAGTGGAAAGTACCCTGTGTGTAGCTCTAGGGTGACAACGACAGACTTAAAACCGACGAATAAGTGAGTTTTCAGCTTGAGTCCAAAGACAGGAAAAGAGCAGTGTCCTCACTCTAGATACAAGGAGTTCCTACTTACTCAGTGCTTTTGTGCTACCCAAGCCTTTAATGGTCTGCTTGAGATTTAGCCACCTTGGAAGGCTATCTTTTCCAGGCTGTTTTGCCTAAGATCAAGCACCAGAAGGTACTGCTCACTCTGGGGAGTATTTTGTGGCCCCAGTTAATTATGGAGGTACCCTCAAGATCCATCCATAGGCATGTCTCTGAGGTGACTCCGGGTACAATCAAGTTGAAAGTTGAGATTGTGACACCAGGGATCCAAGGACCTCCTAGGAGATGTGAGTGGGTCTTCAATATGTAGACATTAAAGAGATACAGAACATAAAACTCCATCAGGTCCAGAGGCTTCCATGGGGGAAAGGAAAGTACGGATACAGGAGGGAGCTGCTTGCCTGGCCCCTAATGTACCATGTCATGATCTCCTACCCTTTCCGTCACTATATCTGACTGCAGACTGCACTCACTAGTGGCTGATTTCCTGGATCTATCCATATTGTTGACACTTTGACACATCTCTTTCTACACGCATAGCTCTGGTGTGATGTCAAGCTGGGTGGAACAAAAATAAATTAGCTAATGCCTGTAAAAGCTTTTTGAAAATGAAAAGTCTAGGCTTTCCACCCAGGCAAAGAATTCTTGTCCTTCACTAGGCTGAAGGCCTTGGAGGTTGCTGGTTTCCCGGTAGAGGTGGGGAGCAGGGTTCCCTGGCAGGTCCTGGGGGGGAGAACCTGGCACAGCCAGCCTACTCTGAGTTTTCATCTAGTCTGGTCATTGAGGCTGAGTTCTCTCCTGTCTTATTGACCCTGTTGTGCTCCTGGCATTGTCTCCTGAGGTCAGTACGGCCTGTCCACAACTTCAGATACATCTCTGTTCATGTCATAGACACTCTAGCACAGCTTGCTTCATCCTACCTCTGAACAGATACCATGCTTTAAAGACAAGGAGACCAAAGGTGGGGCCAAGTGCACAAATCCATCTTACTGTCCATATTTTTACTAGGAACAGAAACAAAAACTAGAGCAAGTCAAGGTGTTCTGCTTGAAAACAAATCTGAATAGTGAGAATAGTGTACATGCAGCCTGCGTGGTTTTCCATACTGTTGTTGTTGCTAAGCTGCATGGGTCGGCTACCCAGCACTCTGAAGGTGCCAGCTTTACCCCTGCAGAGAATCACATAAGGGCCACGCTCCTCCTGTCTCCTCCCCACGTTCCACCTCCTTCTTACTCTTTTAATAAGAAGCAGAGAAACCTCTCTAGCATGGGCCAAGGCTTATTAGGGATTGTGGGAGAGGTGGACTCATATCCCCTTCTAGAACCACCCATCCCAGGTGAGAGGGGTGACAGTACAGGTCTTTAGCTAGATGGGTACAAAGTACAGGATAGAGTAGACCAAAGCATTTAGAAGGTTTGCCACACTCAAAGCTGGAACCAATTCCTCACTCTACCCTTTCTTAGCTGGGCGCACTGAGGGACACCTGGAACACAGGTATTCTGCAAGTGCCCGCTTCTAGTAGGGCTAGAAAGGCTCCAGGTCCTGGAAAGTCAAAGTGAAACTGGTTATCTGTTTTCCAGTGATGCTTAGCCTTGGAGTAAGAACCACTGAGAAAGGATGGGGTGGCGGTGAGAACGAAGAGGTCCTGGTGAGAATGAAGAGGTCCTGGTGAGAATGGGGAGCTCAGGGTTTCCCCTGTGTGTTTTTCAATGTGTCCTCCACCCACTCACTAATAGGCAAGGCTGGGGTTCCTCTCCAGTCTTCCTGGAGATCAAGAGCCATCCTGCCTGCCCATGGGAAGGCCATCTTTGTGGGAGCTTCCTGTGCGTGACTTCTATGGCTCATCTCCCACTCCAGGCTTTGGTGCTGACTACAGGAATCTTTGGAGCCAGGGGAGTGAATCCCATTTTGAGTTACCCAAAGAATCTTTGCAGGTAGGGAACTAGAGAGGCTGGTTTTAAGCCTCTCGATGCTGCCATTAAAAGACCACAAGTCCTTTCAAAGGAGAGCAGTTCTATTTGAAAAATATATTTGAACCAGTCTTTAAAGGCCTGGGAGAACAGAACAGACAGTTAAAAAATAGTTTGTGACTGCGCTTCACCAGCCTGCCTATGCTTCAGCCATTCTTTAGCAGAAACAGCCTTGTTTCCTGAGGAAACCGGAGACCGCTGATCTACTCAGAGTCCGGAGTAGTTGGGGATAGCTTTGTCCCTCTTCCTCCCTGTCTCCTCTCCCTGATGCCTTCTTCTTCTCTTAATTGTAAGTGGCCCCAACCTAACCCCACTTGAGTGGCAGCTTCCAGGAATCACCAGCATAGATTCCTCATTTAACAGGACACTGAATAACGGAGACCTGTGCTCTGCAGGAAGACACCAGGAAAGGAATACTTTTGATAAACACAGAAGAAGCAGAAATGCAATCATTTCCAGAGGCTGATAGTAGTGGAAATGTGGAAAACAAAAACGGCCAGTGGAGGGACCAAGGCACAGCGCAGGCCCTGCACTTCAGGCAATCCTCTGAGTTTAGTGAGCATAGGCTGTGTAGAGCAGCTCATTAAGGCAGGAAGTAAACAACTCAAAATAGCTCCAGGAAGTTCCTGAAACTGATAAGAATTCTCAGTACTGAGGTGATGATACTGAGAAGTGGTGGGAGCTTTATACTTAATGGCTTTATAACCCCTTGAGCTTTGATGACTAGAGACCCTGCCTTCTCAACAGGTTAAGGAATTCCTCATGTCATCTATGGTAGTTGTGAAAGACTATCAAAAAAGCCTGAGAGTGGCCAGTCCTGCTTTTCTGTCTTCCTTGATGGCTTGTCTTGCACACTCTCCAACATGGCAGCACTCCATGGGGTGATGGGGTGATGTAGCCCCACCATTCCCAGAGTATATAAACAGTAGAAACGGCTGGGCATCTTTTTCAGATAAGCTGCAACAAGGAAGAAGCAGTAATCTGCTCATCTGCCCGGAAGAAACCGAGACCAGCTTAGCCATCTGGCAGAGGTGGAGATCAACTGAGCCATCTGGAAAGGACGCTCTCCAACCTGGTGACCTGTCTGTCTGTAGGTTGTGCAGTGTGCCTCAAGTTCTCAGCTTTCATGAGCTGTCACTCATGCTAGGGTGGGCTTTGGTGATGCCTCTGAGTCTTTGAGTCATTTCTGCTCCTGTAAGTAGCCCCTCGACCATGTTCCTGTAAGTAACCCCTCAATCATGTTCCTGTAAGTAACCCCTCAACCATGTTCCTGTAAGTGACCCCTCAACCATGTTCCTGTAAGTAACCCCAATACAACTCGTTGATTCACCAAGGCTTTGGCACTCTCTGTCCTCTGGCCTGTTGTGAGCTCCCTTTCTGGGGTGAGAAGGTGTATGTGCGTGTGCATGTGTGTGTGTTCCCAGGAAAAGTATGTCACAAAATGGGAGCTCCAAGCGTATCAGCCCATTTTACTACAATCCTATGTAAGGAACTGTGGCACTACTTCAGTGCACAGATGAGGCAAGTTGAACTGGCTGGAAATCACTCTCTGTTTGTTAGCTTTTCATTTTCCTTAGGAAGTACCTGAAATATGCTAACCTGTAAGTCAGCCAGGTTTATCTAGCTCCCAGTTCTGAAGGTTTAAGTTTCAAGTGGCTGAGTGTGGACTCTGGAAAGCGTTCTTTCTTGGCTACATCACCCCATGGAGTGCCGCCATGTTGTAGCGTGTGCCAAACAAGCCATCAAGGAAGACAGAAAACCAGGACAGGCCACTCTCAGGCCTCTTTGATAATCTTTCACAGCTACCCTAGATCACATGAGGAGTTCCTTAACCTCTTGGGAGGGCAGGGCCTCTAGTCCATCAAAGTTCAAGGGGTTATGGAGCCATTAAGTCTAAAGCTCCCTAGCACTACAGGAGCCCAGGGCACTAAACCTTTATCTATCTAAAGTACATCACCCTCCCACACCTGTAAGTGGGAATGCTGGCCCTTTCACCCAGGCAGTCACATGCCTACTCCACTGTTTCAGGTCCCTTAGACAATAAATGTTTTAGGCCATGCAGAGTCACTTAAGAGGTGTGCAGCCACTCAGTGCTGCCTTGGCCACCATGAGCAGCCCTGGGACTCAGACATCATGCCTGATCTACCACCAGCTTGTAGTTTCTGTGGCTGAGGAGAAAGATACAGGCTTCAAAGGAAGAGTGACCTGAATTACATCCTCTACCTGTTTGCTGAGCAAACCTGGCATACAGGCTCCTTTTCTTCGGAATGGATAACACACCATCACTCTGGACACAGGTAAAAAGGGTTTTATAAGAATACCACAAGAGATTCACACAGTGCCTGGAACATAATTGTTTTTCATTAAATGTATCTGTAGCTTACTTTTCCCTCCTCAGTTCATACCCAAAGACAGCCCTAAAGAAGAGATCACTGATGAACCCTAAGGCAAAAATAAATGTGTTCACAGTAGTATCAGATTTGGGCTTCATGAAAACCTCCTGAAATACACATAATGTGTAACAGATCTAAGGCTGTGATATTTTGCACTTGAGAGATGAGAGACAGAGATAGCAACCAATCTGCCTGAGCCCCTGCTAGGCGTTTATCCCTGAGTCCCAGGTGTCTTGTAGACTATTCCCAGGCTTTTGTCTTGCTCTATGGCCTGTGCACATCTCTTACTTTTCACACCTCAGTTTCTCTATCAAATGAAGGCAATAAACCCACTCACTCCTTGAGAGAGATAATTGCAGTGACTTTGCATTACCAAATCTCCAGTTGATTAACCACCAAGAAGGTTGATTCACTGCCATTTAAGCAACCTTCTACTTTCTAAAGTGTCCCATAGATTTTGCACCAAATAATCTGGCCGGCCCTGGTATTTGAGTCTCCTTTGCCCAACATCATGTCACCCATGAAGCTCAGCAGCCCATCAGCATATGGGCTGCTGAGTCATTGGAGAAGGACATTTGTGCCTCCATAAAAACCTGGAGGGCTGGCACCAGAGGCCAGACTTTGTCAGTAGACAACAAATTCCTGAGTGCTGGGAAATGCTGTGTGGCTGCTGTGTGGTGCCACATTTGAGATTCCACTCTCAGGAAACCCAAGTCTTCTGGGACATCTGGATTTGAGGTAGAACTTTCTAGAGCAGTTTTTCTCACCTATGTGTATGTTTGTTTTTGAGAAAGTGTTGCATTGGGAGTAATAGGAAAAAGGAGTAAAGGGTTGGAAAACGGCCCAAAACTTTTCCTGGTGAGTCAAGAAGAAAAGCGGTTTAATTTGCTTCATTGCTGAGTCCATAGCTTCCAGCGACAGGACTCCACTCTGGGTCTCCTTGTTTCTTCTTTCTACCGCTCACATAGGAGCTCCATCTCGCTGCCTGTAGTGACACACATCTAAAAGTTTCCCAAACCTAGGATTCCACAAATTTGGAGCAGAAATATTAGGAAGCTTTTGAAAATCAATGTATTAATGAATGGGAGAAATATTGTTATAAGCCAGAGATGTGGGGTGAACAGAGGCCAGAGTTCTGCAATCATCCCTGGGTCTGCCAATCCCCGTCATTTAAATGATGCCTTGCAGTACAGGTGCTCCCCTGGGGGAGGCATGGCTCCACGGTGTGATGCCTGATGGTGGGCCCCAGTTCTTCCCATTTGCACATGCTTTGGGCTTTCCATTTTAAAAGTGCTGTTGCTATTCTCAGCGTCTTTCCCTTTATGGAGCATCCCCACTTCATCTTTGTCAGCCCTAAGTGCTGGGAACCACTATAATTCTAACATGCTGTGTAAGGCTGGCTAGAGAAGAGTTTCCTCTGCTCATGCCAGAATGCCACTCTTGCCCATGCTGTGTGTGTGTGTGTGTGTGTGTGTGTGTGTGTGTGTGTGTGTGCACTCGCCTGTGTCTGTAGAAGAATTCTATGGAGGTATGATTCACAGAGCCAAAACAATTCAGCTGAAAGCATACAATTGAGCTGTTTACAAGTACATTCACAACACATTGTAGTCATCAGCACGATCTGATTTCATTACCATTTACAAAACCTCCGTATTCATTAACAATCATGCAATATTCCCCTTATGCTAAGTTTATCTCTTTCTTTTTGTCTTACTGGAGCTCCCTGCTCTGGATACTGTCTATGTATGTAGACACATAGCATGTAGCCTTTGTGGCTGACTTCTGCTTGATATCATCATTCAAAGTTCATCCACATTGGGGCATGCAATATATATATATATATATTCCTCTTTATGGTCAAATAACATACCATTGTATGGACTGACCACGTCCAGGGCACCCATTCACCAAGTGATAGACCTTTGAATTGCTTTCACATTTTGCTCTCACTGATAATGCTGATAAGTGCATACTTTTGTGTGCAATTAAATTCTCAATTCTCTGGGGGCATACACAGAGAGGTAAAGTTCCTGGTTATATGGTAACCCTACACAAGTTTTGCTAAGCATATGTTTCTGAGGAACTGCCAAATTATACCTCAGATAATCACACTATTGAACAATAGAACAAGACCATATGACAATTCCAATTTCTTTACAGCTTAACCAGCATATGTTATTTGACATTTTGATTCTAACTTTTTACCTGGTATGGCGTTCAAATTAGGCATTCCCTAATGGCTCATGTTTATTTTAACATATTTTTATTAATTCTTAGAGAATTTCATAAATGAATACAATGTATTTTGATCACATTCATCCCTCATCCTTTCTCCCTAACTCCTTTCAGAAAAATTCCCTACTCCCTCCCCCTCCAAACTTTGTCTCTTCTTTCTGTTTTTGTAATAACTCAAAGAGTCTGATTTGTGCTCCCCATATGTTTGTGTGTGAACCCATCTATTGGCATGTGGTTGACCTACCAGGGGCCACACCTTTAAAGAAAAGTGAGTACCCTCAGCCCTCTAGAAGCCATCAGCTATCAACTCCTCAGTGAAGGTCAGGAGATAGCACACCCCTCCTCCTTTGATTGCTCGAATGTTGACTGGCATGATCGTGTATAGAACTTATACAGGCAACCACAGTTGTTGCAGTCCTATCCTGTCATAGGACAATGTTTTTCACG
Organism: Acomys russatus; assembly: GCF_903995435.1. Classification (NCBI taxonomy): domain Eukaryota; kingdom Metazoa; phylum Chordata; class Mammalia; order Rodentia; family Muridae; genus Acomys; species Acomys russatus. Next base: position 21,304,988 of record NC_067150.1, read on the forward strand.
TCAATCCTCCTCAACCCCTGATTCTTACAACCTTTCCACCCTTTCTTCTCCAATAGTTTCTGAGCCCTGGTGCGTGCGTGCGTGTGTGTGTGTGTGTGTGTGTGTGTGTGAGAGAGAGAGAGAGAGAGAGAGAGAGAGAGAGAGAGAGAGAGAGAGAGAGAGAGAGAGAACCTGTTTGTGGCTGACCATTCCATAGACACTTATTCTCTGTACTTTTGACTAGTTGTGATTTTCTATGTTAATCACAATTGGCTGCTGCACAAATAAGCTGTCTGATGAGATCTGAGAGCTACTCAAATCTGAGGGCTTCTCTCTATGAGTAAAGCTACAACTCAGAGGGCACCTTAATATTGTGCTTATTTAGCAAAATAATATTAGTAGTTCACCGCCATAATCCCCACAGCATAGATTATAGGCCAGATACACAGTACCAGGTCTATGTGTCCTCCTGTGAGCTGGGCCTTGAAGACAGAAAACAGTTGGTTACCTCCTTAACGTTCACTCCACTACTGTACGCATGGGTTCATCTTACCATCCTTGTCATCATTGCAGCTCTCAGGCTTCACTGCTGATAACTTCCTGCAGCATCACGCTTGGTACCCACCAGTAGTATGATAGCTGGTTTACAGATAGGAAGCTTCCTGGTCAGCACCAGCTTGATTTCTCCATGTCCTGAGACCAACGTATGTGGTATCTTCAGGATAGGGTCTTAGCACCAAGTTCTGTTAGTAAATCAAGCAGTGACACTAGTGTGCATAGTTTTGGGGAATCTCCATAAGACTCCTGACCAACAACTCTATGGAGGTATCCCCCACCTGACACTAGGATTTTTATTTGGCAGCCAATGCCTTCTTGGAGGAATTCTTTATATCTAGTTAAGCATGACTTGAATTCCTGCTCCTCTGGCCTCTACATCTCAAGTACTGGGAATAAAGGCATGCACTACCATCTCCTGTTCCCTAGCTCATTTTAGAAATAGGCATCTTTTTATTGTTGAGAGATAACAGTTAATTACATGTTCTACGCATACTGACAGTCATCAAATATTCAATCTACAAATACCTCTCGTCTTATGGGAGTTCTATAGTTTTCTTGATAGACCATATGAAACACACAAATTTAAAAATTTCACTGTCCCAAGTTATTTTGTATAATTTTAGTGATGTATTTATGAAAAATTATTTAATTCAAATCAATTTGAATTTTTTCAAAGTATTATAACTTTAGCTGTTTCATATATAGGTCTCAGGTGGTTTGCACTTTTTTTTTTTTATATAGGACATGAAGTAGAGATTCAACCTCTTTGTGTGTGTGTGTGGTAATATTCACTACATCACTTGTTGAAAAGAATATTCTCTTCCCAATGCATTGTCTTAGTGCTTTTTATGACCATAAAGGCTTTTAAAATTCTCTACTGTATTCCATTGATTGATATGTTTATTTTTACATCAATATCATATAGGTTTTTTTTTTTTTTTTTTTTAGCACTGATCCATTGTAGCAAATTTGTAGTCAAAAGGTAAATGTCTTCTAATCTCCTTGCTCTTCTTCTAAGTTTGCTCTGACTACACTCATGTCCTTGCATTTCCTTATGAACATTAAGGTCAATTTATCATTTTTCAAAAAGAAAGCTGGTATTTCTCCTTATGTTTTCATTAGTTCTTTGAGAATTACAAACATATATTTTGATTATATTCACCACTCCCCAATTCATTCCACTCCCACTTGTACTTCTATACCTATTTGACTTTGGTCTTCTTTTAATTTTCAATCCATCAAGTATAGTTGGTACTCCCCATCCACTTTTGGATTCATGGCCAGTATTTTCACGGGGCACATTTAATCTATAAATGAACTTGAGGAATCTTCTTATGGTTTCACATTGTGAACATAATATTTATTTCCATTTATTTAGATAGCTTTCATCTTTCAATAATTATGTGGTTAATTTTTGGTTTTCTTTTTTTCTTCTACTTTTTTTTTGTTTTTGTTTTTGTTTTTTTGTTTTGTCAGCTTGGCATAAGGTGGGGCAGAGGGGAAGGGGAAGAGGGAAGAGGAAATGTCAACTGAGAAAACGTCACCATCAAATTGGCCTATAGAAAAGTCCGTGAGGCATTTTCTTAGTTACTGGTTCATGTGGGAGAGCCACCCCCAAACAGGTGGTCCTGAGTTGCATAGAAGAGCAAGCTGAGCAAGCCATGGGGAAAAAGCCAATTAATAGCATGAAGTCAGCTTCAGACTCCGCTTAGGATTTTGCCCTGACTTTATGATCGACTGTGAGGTGGAAGTAAAAGTCAGATACCCTCTCCCCAGCACACAAGGTATTTTACTTGTGGTGTTTATCACAGCAATAGACAATAAACCAGAATGGTAATGTTATGTAGAGTTTAGTATATAAATCTTATATCTACTTTAACAAATGTGTCTGGAAGTGTTCTATTGTTTGTGAATAAAATTGTTTTCTTAATTTTGCTTTTGAATTGTTCATTGTTAATTTATAATAGGGAAGCTGATTTTTAAATATAAACCTTATTTAAATTTTGTAAGTTGGTTAAACTTATTGTTGTTATTACCTTTTTTTTTTTTTTTCTGGTTTTAAACTCCAGTAAAATTTGTGATGAAACAGAGAAGTGGGACCTTTTCTTCCCACTCACCAAGGTTTAGTTTATCAACTCTGGGTCAGATTTCCACAAATTGTTTTGTAGTCAGTTTACTATTCTTGCTTAGCTTCCCAGATCTGTAGGTTAGGTAGGTGAGACCTTGTCAAGAAGCATTGCATTTGTTCATCTTCCACAAGACAACAGCGTTAGACACCTGACTGCTCAGCAAAACAACACTTTATTAGCATCTGGACCGGGAGAGGAACAATGCGGTCTGTATACATGCTCTGTTTGTCAGACCTAGACCAGAGAAAGACTTTCATGCTGACGTACAAGGCTCTGCATCTCACTATGTGTCTTCCTCTGCTGCTCAGCATCTCAGATGATCACACCATGCGGTTTCTTGAGTTCTTCCTTTACTCCTTCTCCGATGATTGCAGAGGCAGTCTGCAAAAACCAAGGCCCAGATGAGCTCATGGCTAGCCATCTCTCTCACATGGCTTGGTTCTTGTTTATAGTATAGTTTATAGCAACGACAGGCAAGGGCCTCCTTCCTTTTCTCATATTGCCATCTACTCATCTGGTATATGACTTACATAACAGCTAATTTCTCTTGAGTTTCTGTATCCCGGAAGTTGAAAACCAGCTGCTTCAGAATTGCTCAGAGTTACCTTAGCTTTCTCAGTGTGAAATCCCTTGGAAGGCATGGTATTTACAAATTCATTGAACTGCAACCCGTGTGAGGCAGCTGTCTTTCCAGGACAGCCCAAAGCCAGAATAACAATGTACAGGGACTGAAAGGAAGGCAGGCTGGACAGGACGGAAGTCTGGTCTCATACTGGTTCTCCATTTCCAGCTGCAAATTGTGCCCAAATTGAAACATGTTTTTCCTAACTACTTTAGAATTTCTCTTCATGGGCGATCCAACTACAAGACTGATCCCAGATTGGAGTCCGGATCTAAATGAGAAAATATTGGCAGGCATTTCTACGTTGGGGGAACGAGCCTCTCATCGCTTCAGCCCAGCTCTCCACGCAGCACTGAGGCTTGCAGCATTAGAAAGTTTTTTCACGCCTACTCTGGCAACACCCTCTCTCCTGACCCATTCACGATTCCAAAACTCATTATTCGGTACTTTGCGGCAAGCCATGCTGTTTCTATAGCGTTACCTTAGCTGACCAGGTTGACTACTGTTCCCAGGGCTGCAGAGCTGGGCGCTTTTGATCCGCCTGCAGCACCTGCTGCTTTGACAGGCTGTCCTCTTCTGTTTGACTCCACATCTTTCACTTGTAGCTGACGTCCCACTCAGGGTTCCAGTGAGGCCTAGATAGGGACCGCAGGGCATATACACGGTGCCTAGGGCTGCCAGGCCAGAGTAGCTTTCCAGGTTGCTTTGCGCTGTGTTGCTCTGAAGGTTAAGAGGTAGGACTCTTGATTCTGACTGATCTTTCAGGAAAAAAGCCCGTCCCTCACTCCCTCTTGTGGTCAGGTATACTGTCAGACATTTTCTTATACTGCTTCATGAAGTTGAAGTTCCATTCTAATTTTTTGTGTATGTGTGTGTGTGTGTGTGCTTTTATCATTAAAGAGTTAAGTTTTGCTCACTACCTTTTATCTACACATTTTTAAAACCGTTGATTCTTATTACTATAGTGCATTCTGCTGATTTTTCAAATATTGGACAAGCCTTTGAGTCTTAGGCTAAATTCCACTGGGTTTAGAGTATAGAATTATTATTTGTATTACTGGGTTCTGTTTGATAGAATTTTGATAACATTAGAGGATTTTTGGACCACTTTGAAGTGATACTGGTTTGCAACTTAATAATCATCAGTGGCGACCTTGTACATATATATATGCATATACATATGCATACACAATCAGGGTTCTCTAGAGGAACAGCTGATAGGATGAATCCAAGTATATAAAAGGAGCATTTATCAGAGTGGCTTACAGGCTGTGGTCCAGCTAGCCCACTAATGACTATTTCCTGGCAGAAAGTACAGTACAGTAGTTGTTCAGTTCGCAAGCCTGAGTATCTGAGTTGGTTTTCAGTATACGTTGGAATCCCGAAGAAGTAAGCGCTAATACCAGTGAAGGAATGGACTTGCCACTGGGAGCGAGGGCATGTCCTTTACGTAGGCTGCTGCCAGAAGATAAGGCCCAGACTGAAGGGGTGATTTTACACCTCAAATGATTTTAGTCAAGGAAAAAAATGTACCCATGGGTATGCCCAGCAGCTTGACTTTTAGTTAATTCCAGATAGAGTTGAATTGACAACCAAGAACAGCTATCACAGTATGTCTACAGGTTTATTCTGGTTGGGTTAATCAGAGAGTCTTACTCAAAAATGAGTATTTTGGAGATTCTGTGTAAATGACAACACGACACCCCCAAATATGGGCAATGCTTATGTCTCCCACAAAATAAAAGCAAATATAACAAATAAAACTATATACATATAAATATATATATGCCTAGTATCTGCACAGGTGAGTGCATCTTTGTCTGATTCTTCAGTGTATGTCAGAGAGGACTTGAGTTGTGAGTTTGAAAGCTCTTCTTCTATCCTTCAGACACATAACTGGCTTGAGGCACACTGGCACCATCAACACTCACAGCTTTTCATCTAGTGACTAAAAATGAATAATCCCCTTCATAATCTTTTAACGTAGTTTGTAACGAACATCTTTATTTATACCTAATATCACAGTTCTCTGTAATCCACAAAGGCAGGGCACAAGCCAAAAATAGACACGTGAAAAATGGCTGAGATTATTGAGCAGAGGATTGTCAGGCTCAGTCTTCACTGTGTACTGCCCCGCCCCCTTCCACTTTTCCATTCTGTATCAGAGAAGGAAAGTCTGGCTCAGGAATCTGTAGATCAGCAGTCCTGTAGAATAGGGCTTTTAAACCTCAGATGGGTGGACACCGACAGGTTGAGGAAGGCCCATGGGTTGCTTCTGAACTCCCAGATTTTATGCATATATCCCTGACTTATATGTGGAGGAGACAACTGGGTTTCATGAGAACCTCTGATGTCCCAGGGCCCGGTTAGTAGAACTATTCAGTGCAGGACCACTTTAGGTGCTGTGCCATCCCTATAAGGTGTGTGGCGGTGTCTGGTGTGGTCACCTAGGACCTTGCCCAGAGTCACTCTGAGGGTGGATAATTTAGGAAGCACATTAATGGTGCTGAAGGTGGCTTATGATCTTCCTCAGAGATAACTCCCCTCTGAGTTAAAAAGACACAGAAAAGAAGAGTTGAGCATGGTAGGATGAGAAGGCAGTGTGAACATTGAGAAGTGCTTGTAGCATTTATAAGTTAAAAATAGCTGCTTAGGGTCTTTGGTGTCTTTAGCACCTACAGGGAAAGTGAATACAGGTTTTTATGCCAACCTTGATCTAACCCCCACCCCAAACAAGGCACTAACACAGAAAGATGACCCATGGCAGATCAACACACTGTCCCCATAAAGTGGTAGAAATTTCTTAAACTTTGTAGATCACACAAGCTCTTATCTACTTGGGCTTTAGTTACACCAAAGCACCATAGACAAGAGAAAGTGGGTCAAGAAAGATGCATTCCAATTATACTTTTATTTGTGGACCCTAAACTTTGATTTTTATGTATGTCTTGTCAAACCACAAATTAATTTTCCTTTCTTGGGTGATTTTAAACATTTAATAATGTAGAGTTTATTTCTAGCCTGGGATTTGTCCAGTTGGCTACCTCATGGACAAATGGAGCTTATAATATCAGAATCAAAACCCACACAGGATGAGCGTCATTCTATAGTTTTCCACATTGGCTTTGGTTGACGAACCAGAAGATCAGTTATGTGGCAATTGTAATAGCTGGAGTTTATTATCAGAAGGTCTTTTAAAATTGATTAATTGGTTTTTCTGTGTTTTTCCATAATTATGAAAAACAATTGACTCATAGCCATCCCATTTTAAACCATTTTAAAATTATCATATCTAAGTAGAATAAAAAAATTCCTTAAATTAAAAATAAAATCAATCAATGAAACAAAAGGAGTCTTGATTTTCTCTATTCAAGGCACCTGTTCTCATTCCCCAAGGGAAGCTTTTTGTGCCCATGTGTTTGTATGTGTTCATAATGTATGAGTGGAGGCCAGAGGTTGACGTCAGGTGTCTTGCTCAAGCACTCTCCACCTTAGCTTTTGAGCCAGGGAGTTCTCCTGGTCCTGAGACTTACTCTTTTGTTAGACCCCAGGGATCCTCTGGTCTCTCTCTCTCTCTGTAGCACTGGGGATCACAAACATGTGCACACCAGAATTTTAAACTCAGGTTCTCATGCTGTGTGGCAGCCATTTCTTTGATTGCCATCCCCAGCCACAGGAACTTTGTTTTTGAATTTGCTATAGACTCAATTTTTTATGTGTTATTCATTTATCTTTTGTATATGGGTGGGGGGGGTGCTGAGGGTGTGGAGGGCTGAGGGTGTGGAGGGCTGAGGATATGGAGGGCTGAGAGTTTGGAGGGCTGAGAACAAGCACAGGTAGTGTTTATCAGGCACCACCCACCTTTTCTGAAACAGGCTTTCCTCAGAGAGAGCAAGTAGCAGGTACAGTATCTAGCATATTCTACAGCTGAGCTATGGTGCGTGGTAGGATGGGTGTATATAACGCATGCGTGGGTAGAGTAGTAGATGTTGTAAACTACTTTATTGAAAGACTTCATATCTGAAAAGCTTGAGAGATACTGCAAGAGGTAAAGGCTTTTTTTCCCAGTGGGAATGCAGACTCACACTCTTCACATTCTTAGCTGCATGTCAGTTTCTCCCTGATCAGGAGAATCTGCAACTCCCGGAGTAGGCTAGCCTGATGATGTGTGCCCTTACAGGACAAGCTTGTGCTCTGCCAGCTGAGCCATTTCCCAACCCCCAAACCCTGTTTTTTTTTTTTTTGTTGTTGTTGTTGGTGGTGGTGTGTTTTTGTTTTTTTTGTTTTTGTTTTTTTGTTTTTTGAGACAGGGTTTGCCTTGGCCATCCTGGACTCACTTTGTAGACCAGGCTGGTCTCAAACTCACAGAGATCCACCTGCCTCTGCCTTCCTGAGTGCTGGGATTAAAGGTATACACCACCACACCTGACTTAATATTTAAAAAAAATAAAGTTTATTGTGTATGTTTAGAATACAAAGTTATGAGACACATGTAAAGAAAATGGTAAAAGGGTAGAGCAAATCAGCATGTCCGTTACCTTGCCCAGGTGCTGGAGGGCTTTTGGTTTGGCAAGGCAAGTCTTAATTAGAGTGCAATCTTATTACCTGTAGACCTCACATTGTACAGAAGAGTCTAGATGTATTTGCCTTGTGCCTGTGTAGTAACTGAGATCTGCACAGAAAGGTGTGTTTCATCAGGCTTTGGGGCTCTTTGCTCATCCAGGTGACAAGTTGCACTGTATATGTTTTATATTTGCTTTGTGCTACTATGCATTGACTGCGGTATGGAGGCAATCCTGCGGTAGACATACAGTAGATGTAAAATACCTGTTTTATTTTAGCTCACACAGTCTGTACCTGTGATGTCTCATTACTTTTATACTTTCCCTGGACCATTTTAGCTATTCTTAACCTTATCAACAGTGCACTAAACATTAGATCACATATGTAGGAGGCCAGGGAAAAGAGTCACACATACCTTACATTTAAATACGCAGATCTAACTGACCTCCAGAAAAGGACAACTTTGACTGTGTTTGAGATTCCTGTTACTTAATATCTCTGCTCTGGCCCATAAAATGACACCTCCTACATTTAATTTGCATCTATTAATATGTTGCTAATTATTTCTGTTCTTCTGAAAGCTCTGTCACCACTCTAGAGGTGGTGTAGGTCCTGGGCCTAGATACGACATGGACTAAAGTCATATGCAGTAGTCGCCTTTATTCAGAGCATCAGACAATGTATACTTTGAAAACAAGTCACACACTGCAAAAGCATGTTTTTCTACAGACGCATGCAAACACACAACAATAGCCAGTTGTAGTGAGTAATCTGAAGTAAATATCACTCCTATCTGGGAGGAGCCCCAAAACACATCCCGAGAACCATGTTGTGTTTTGAAGAAACTGAGATCACAAGACTTTTGTCATGTTTTCTTACAAGCAGAATTCTCATTGACTCCATTCTTGAACTGTGTTCTGACAGCTCTCAACTCACAGAATGTTCTTTCCTATTAGTTTACTTGTACCTTGTTTATTTAATCTATTTGCACTTATACATGAGGCAGAGAGCAATCCTTTCTCCATTGTACATGTCGGAAGTTATATACTTCCCAATAGTTTCCTTGCTATTTTTACTCGACTAAACGAGGCTAATGTGCTAATGTCTTTTGTTACACAGTCTTTGTTTTTTGTAGATACACAGTTGAACCCCAACTTAGTTATGGTGTAACTCACAGGCTTTCTATTTTGTAGTGGGGTGAAGGCATTATGCATCCAGTAGAAACCATACATTGATTTTGAGCTTAGCTCTTTTTTTGGGCTGATGATATTAGATACTTGCCCTGTGGTGTGTGGCATCAAGGCACAGCCTACAGTCACCCAAGAGAAGAGAGGGCAAGTAGCTGCTAGGCTATACTGTGCTGTGGCTGTGGCACTCATTCAAGTTTCATGTATGTAATTCATTTTTTGTAGTAGATGTTGTAAACTAGTTTATTAAGAGACTTAATATCAGAAAACCTTGATAAACCCCATTAGATATAAACGCCTTTCTAAGTGTGAAACATGCAGACCACAACTTTCCACATTCTTTTTTCCCCTTACTATTTTTCTGAAAATAGATTATTTTCTCATACAATAACTGTTTACACTTTCTCCATCCCTTTATTCTTCCCAGTTCTTCCCCATTTCCCCTCCCCTCTGGATCCTCTCTCCCTCTCCCTCTCTCCCCCACCATTAGGAAAGAACAGACTTCTAACAGTTATCAACCAAACATGAGAAAATAAAATATAATAAGATGAAACAAAGACTTCCCATCAAAGTTGAACCAGGCAACCCAAATGGAAGGAAAAGAGTCCAAAAAACAGGCACAAGAATTAGAAAATCATTCATTTTCACACTCAGGAGTCCCATAAAAATATACAGGATAACCATGTTACAATCCGTGGAACCAAAGAAGCTAAGTAACAAGGAAGGCCCAAGGGAGGATGCTTGAGTCTCACTCAGAAGGGAAAATAGACATCGGAGGTGGATGGATGGAAGGAACTGGGTAGGAGAACAGGAAGCATCAAGTGTGGGAGGATAGAAGGAGAGAGAACTGGAATAGAGAACTGGGATTGGGGGGGGGACTATTTCTGGGAGGAGAAGTATAAGATAAGGGAAACTCCCTGGGATCTATGAGGGTGACCCTAGCTAAGATTCATAGCAATAGAGGATAGGGGACTTGAAATGGCCATTTCTTGTAACCAGGCCAAACTTCTAATGGAGGTATGAGGGACACCAACCCATCCACAATTTTTCCTGCCTACAAGATGTGCAGGGATAAAAATGGAACAGAAATTGAGGAAATGGCAGACCAACGACTGGCCCAGCTTGAGACCCACCCCATGGGAGAGAGCCAACCTCTGACAGTATTAATGATACTCTGCTATACTTGCAGACAGGAGACTTGCATAACTATCCTCCGAGAAGCTTCATTCAGCAGCTGATGGAAACAGATCAGAGACCCACAAACAAACATGAGATGGACTCTTGTGGAAGAGTGGGAAGAAGGATTGAGGGAACCTGAGAGGTCAAGTACACCACAACAAAACCTGTGGAATCAACTAACTTGGGCCCATTTGGGCTTAGGTAATAAGAGCTCACAGAGACTGAACCACCAACTAAAGAACATGCATGGGTTGGATCAAGGCTACCTACATACACACAACAGATGTGCAACTTGGTCTCCATGCGGGTCTCCTAAACAACAGGAGTAGGGGCTGTTTCTGACTGTTATGTGCCTTTGGATCCCTTTCCCTTAGCGGGGCTGCCTTGCTAGCCTCAATAGGAGAAGATGGGCCTAGTCCTACTGCAACTTGATGTGCCAAGGCTGGTTGACATCCATGGGAGGCTTTCCCCTCTCTGAGGAGAATAGGAGGGAGAATGGGGGAAGAAGAGGTGTGAAGGAGGGACTGGGAGGAGAGGAAGGAGGAGAAACTGTGGTCTGGATGTAAAGTAAAAAAAAAAATAAATTAATGGAAAAAAGATAATAAAAATATTAAGCTGAAAACACAGAGGAATTGGTTCAGACCAATGTAGGCCCTTGTGGTTGCTGGTTCAGTCTCTGTGAATTCACACGAGTCTTCCTCAGGTGGTTTAAACAGCCCTGTCCTCCTGGTGTCCTTGATCCCATTGGGCTCTTATGCTCTTTCCACTTCCTTTTCTACGGGACTCCCTGAGCTCAGAGGTAACAGATTTGACGGAGCTCTCATATTTAGAGATGTGTATTCAAAGAAATCTTCTCTCTCTCTCTCTCTCTCTCTCTCTCTCTCTCTCTCTCTCTCTCTCTCTCTCTCTCTCTCTCTCTCTCTCTCTCCATAATGTCTGGTGTGGGTCTCTGTAGTTGTTCTTATCTGCTGCAAGAGGAAGCTTCTCTGATGATGATAATAAGGCACCGATCTATAAGTATGGCCCAATATCATTAGGAGTCATTTTATTGATACTTTTCTTTTTTCCTTTCTTTCTCTTTTTGTCTTCTTTCCTTCTTTCCTTTCTTGGGCTGTAGTGTTTGGTTTACTCTAGGTCTCTGGACTATCTAGTCTCTGGGTCTTGGTCAACCAAGCAGTGTCAGGCATGGGCTGCATCTCGTGAAATGGGCCTTAAGTCAAATCAGGCATTGGTTGGCCACTCCCACAAGTTCTGTGCCACCATTGCCCTAGCATATCTTGCAGGCAGAACATAATGGAGGTCCTGGGTTTTGCTCATGGTTTAGTGTCCTGGTTTTTCTTCCCGTATCCTGTAGAGTAACTTCCCATGCCAACGAGAATAAAATGTAGGGGCGAAGTCTACATGCAGGCACCAGCTCAGCCCCTCTACATTCAATGAGCTGTGTGGATATTGTCCATGCTGTCAGTTTTCAGACAACAATCCTCCATCCTAGCGCCAGCCTTGGTTGCTTAGAGATCTCCATGGGACTCTCTTGGGCAACAACTCAGCCTAATGCAGCCCAGTCTTACCACTGGAAGTAAGCTTTGCCTGTCTATAAAGGATGACCAGTTCAGACTCCATATCCTCCATTTCAAGGAACCCTCACTAGAGTCACCATCATAGATTCCAGGATATTTCTATTGCACTAGGTTTCCACACCACACTCTAAATGATGCCCACCCAGTTCTACCTGTCTCTCCCTACTCTCTCCCTTCATGCTCTGAACCCCTCCTGCTCTTATCCCCATCTGCCCCAGTTAACCTGCAAAATCTATTTTACTTCCATTACACACACACACACACACACACACACACACACACACACACACACACACACCAGCCCTCCTCCTTACTTAACCTCTCTGTGTCTGTGTATTATTATTTAATTAACAGCTAATATCCACTTATAAGTGAATAATAAAATATTTGTTTTTTGGGGTCTGGGTTACCTCACTCACTATTATTTTTTTGTAGTTGCACCCATTTGTCTATAAATATCACTATGCCATTTTTAACAGGTGATTACTACTCCATTGTGTAAATGTATTCATTTTTTTTTTTAATCCATTCTTCCATTGAGGAACATCTAGGTTGTTTCCAACTTTTGGCTAGTGTGAATAAAGCTGTTACAAGTATAAATGAGCAACTGTCCTTGTGGTGTGGTGGAGTATCCTTTGGGTATATGCCCAGGAGTGGTATAGCTGGGTCTTGAGGTAGATGGATTCCAAATTTTCTGTGGAACTGCCATATTGATTTCCATAGTGGATGTACAAGTTTGTACTTCCACCATCAATAAAAGGAATGCTCTCCTTGTTCTGCATCCTCGCCAGCGTGATCTGTAACTTGTGTTATTGATCTTAGTCATTCTGACAGGTATAAGATTGCATCTCAAAGTAGTTTTGAATTGTATTTCCCTGATGGTTAAGGATGTTGAACACTTCTTTAAGTGTTTCTCAGCCATTTGAGATTTCTCTAACAAGAATTCCCTGTTTACATCTGTACTCCATTTTGAACTGGATTATTTGTTTTTGGGTCTTTTGCTATCTAGTTTATTGAGTTCTTTATATATTTCAGATATTAGACCTCTAGTGGATGTTGAGTTATTAGAGAATCTTTTCTCATTCTGAAGGCTGCCTCTTTGTCTGCTTGATGGTGTCTTTTTCCTTACAGGAGTTTTCAGTTTTATGAGGTCACATTTATTAATTGTTGCTCTTTGTGCCTGCACTATCAGTGTTCTGTTCAGAAAGTTGTCTCCAGTGTCAATGTGTTCAAAGATATTCTCCACTTTCTCTTCTGTCGGGTTCAATGTGTCTTGTTTCATGTTGAGGTCTTTGATCCACTTGGACTTGAGTTTTGTGCTGCAGGGTGATAAATATAAATCAATTAGAATCCTCTTCCTTGTTACCCTCCCTTCTCACTCTCCCATCCAGTTCCCTCTCTCCATCTACTTCATATGTCTATTTTATTTCCCCTTCTGAGTGAGATTCAAGCATCGTCCCTTGAGCCCTTCTTGTTACTTAGCTCTTTTGTGTCTGTGGATTGTAGAGTGGTTATCCTGTACTTTATGTCTAATGTTCATTTATAAGTGAGTACATACCATATGTGTCTTTCCGGGTTTGGGTTATTGCACTCAGGATGATATTTTCTAGTTCCATCCATTTGCCCTCGAATTTAATGATGTCTTTGTTTTTAATAGCTGAGTAGTATTCCACCGTGTAAATGCACCACATTTTCCTTATCCATTCTTCAGTTGAGGATGTTTCCAGTTTCTGGCTATTACAAACAGAGCTGCTATGAACATAGTTGAGCAAGTGTCTTTGTGGTGTGATGTGGTATCTTTTGGATATGTGTTTAGGTGTGGTATAGCTGGGTTTTGAGGCAAAAGTATTCCCAATTTTCTGATAAAGCACCAGTTTGATTTCCACAATGGATGTGCGAGTTTGCACTACCACCAGCAATGGAGGACTGTTCCCTTCTCTCCACATCCTCTCCAGCATTGCTGTCACTTGAGTTTTTGATCTTAGCCATTCTGGTAGGTGTAAGATGGAATCTCAGAGTCATTTTGATTTGCATTTACCTGGTGACTAAGAATGTTGAACACTTCTTTAAGTGCTTCTCGGCCACTAGAGATTCCTCACTTCAGAATTCTCTGTTTAGTTCTGTGACCCATAATAAAATTGTATGATTTGGTTTGTTGATGTTTAATTTCTCTAGTTGTTTATATATTTTGGATATTACCCTTGTGTCAGATGTAGGGTTGATGAAAATCCTTTCCCATTCTCTAAGTTGCTGTTTTGTCCTATTGAGGGTGTCCTTTGCCTTGCAGAAGTTTTTTAGTTTTATAAGGTCCCTTTTATTAATTGTTGGTCTTAGTGCCTGAGCTGTTGGTGTTCTGTTCAGAAAGTTGTCTTCTATACCAATTAGTTCAAGACTATTCCTATTAGATTTAAAGCATCTGATTTTATTTTGAGATCTTTGATCCACTTGGACTTGAATTTTTGCAGGATCATAATTACGGATCTATTTGCATTCTTCTACATGCAGACATGCAGTTAGACCAGTACCGTTTTGTTGAAGATGCTTTCTTTTTTCCATTGTATGGCTTTGGCTTCTTTGCTACAAATCAAGTGTTCATAGGTGTGTGGATTTATTTCTGGGTCTTTGATTTTGATCAACTCATTTGTTTTTGTGCCAATACCATGCTTTTTTTTTTTTTTTTTTAATTACTATTGCTCCATAGTACGGCTTGAAATCAGTAATGGTGATACCTCCAGAAATTCTTTTAGCTCTTCTGGGTCTTTTATTTTTCCATATGAAGTTGAGAATTGTTCTTTCAAGGTCAGTAAAGAATTCTATTGGAATTTTGATGAGAATTGCAGTGGATCTGTAGGTTGATTTTGGTAAGATGGCCATTTTTACTAGGTTATTCCTTCTGATCTATGAGCATGGAAGATCTTTCTGTCTTCTGATATCTTCTTTAATTTATTTATTCAAAGACTTGAAGTTCTTGTCATACAGGTCTTTTATTTGCTTGGTTAGAGTTATACCAAGATGTTTTATCTTATTTGTAGCTATTGTGAAGGCCCTAATTCTTTCTCAGCCCATTTTTCGCTTGTTTAAAGGAGGACCACTAATTTTTTTGAGTTAACTTTGTATCCAACTGCTTTGCTGAAGGTGTTTATCAGCTGTAGTTCTCTCGTAGGATTTTGGGGGTCACTTATGTGTACTATCGTATCATCTGTGAATAGCTATACTTTGATTTCTTCCTTCCTAATTTGTATCCCCTTAATGTCCTTTGTCTTATTGCTTCAATGAGACATTTAAGTTTTATATTAAATAGATAGGGAAATAGTGGGCAGCCTTGTCTTGTTCCTGATTTAAGTGGAATTGCTTTACGTTTTTCTCCATTTTATTTGATGTTGGGTATAGGCTTGCTGAATATAGACCTTATTGTGTTTACCTATGTGCTTTGTATTCCTGTTTTCTCCAAGACTTTTAGACATGAAAGGATGTTGGATTTTGTCAAAAGCTTTTTCAGTATCTAAGGTGATGATTACATGGTTTTTTTTTTCACTTTCAGTTTGCTTTTATGATATATTACAATGATGGATTTTCATATATTGAACCATCCCTGAGTCCCTTGGATAAAGCCTACTTGATCATGGTGGATGATGTTTTGATGTGTTCTTGGATTCAGTTTGTGAGTATTTTTATTGTGGAAGATTTATTAATTCTGGAGGGCTTTCTAACCCTGCTCACTCCAAATAATTGAGGCAGAGACCTATTGATTTATTTAACAAATTGAAGCACTGTAATTTGCCAGGTATGATTTCTACTAATTTTCTAAGCTAGTCGGACTACTTCCCAGCCACCACACCCCAAATTTCTTGCCAATATGCATCTTGTCTGGGCTGTATATGCTCCATTAGGCCATGTGCTCTCTCTTTCCATCTTCTTTCTTCTTCCTCCTCTTCCTGGCCTTGTGGTCCCTACCTGAGACCCCAAGTCCCAGAAGCAAAGCTCTGTCTACCTCTCTTCTGCCCAGTTACAGGCTTTCTAGCCTTTCTTTCTTAACCAATCAGAGATAATTGGGGAACAAAGTTTACATAGCATTGTTCAATATAGGTGGGAACTCACTCATATGGATTTTGCCCAGATATTGCGGTCCAGAATTTAGCATCTGCATGCACAGAGTACCAGACCAAACCCCAACATATTTTATTGAGTATTTTTGCATCAATGTTCATAAGGGGAATTTGTCTGAAATTCTCTTTTTTTTTTTTGTTGAGTTTATGTGGTTTAAGTGTCAGGTGACTGTGGCCCCATAGAATGAGTTTGGCGTGTTTTTTCTGTTTCTATTTTGTGGAACTAAATCTAAAGAGGTCTATGTCCTTACTCCCCACTAACCTTCTTTTTCTCCTAGCTAGGGGTCATGGGGTTGGAAGGGAAGTAGATACATTAAGCAACATAAATAAAATAGTTTTAAAAATAGGGCCATCATTTTGTGTTCCAATACCATGCTGTTTTTATTACTATAGATCTGTAGTACAACTTGAAATCTCAAATGGTGATACCTCCATCAGTTTGTATATTGTTCAAGATTGTTTTAGCTTTCCTGCTTTTGTTTGTTTGCTTGTTTGTTTTTTCCCATATGAAGTTGAGAATTGTTCTTTCTAGGTCTGTGAATAGCTGTGTTGGAATTTTGATGGGGATTTCACTGAACCTATAGATTTCTTTAGATACAATGGCCATTTTTACAATGTTAATCCTAAAGATCTTGAGCGTGAAGATCTTTCCATGTTCTGATATCTTCTTCAATTTCTTTCTTCGAAAACTTGTTTTATCATTACAAGTTTTTCACTTTACTTGGTTAGAGTTAACCCATGATATTTTTTATGATATTTGAGGTTATTTTCAAAGGTTTTTTTCTCTAATTTTTATCTTAGTCTGTTATTTGTACATAAAAAGGCTACTGCTTTTTTTAAAAAAAGTTTATTTCATATCCAGCTAAATGGCTGAAAGTGTTTATCAGCTGTAGACATTCCCCAAGGGAACTTTTAGAGTCACTTATGTATAGTATCATATCATCTTCAAAGAAAGATACTTTGATTTGTTCCTTTCTAATTTGTATTCCCCTTGATCTCCCTCAGTTCTCTTACTGTTCTAGCTAAGACTTTAAGTACCACACTGAATAGGCATATATAGAGAAGACAGCCTTCTTTTGTTCCTGACTTTAATGGAATTGCTTTGTGTTTCTCTCCATTCAAGATGATGTTGGCTATGGGCTTGCTGTGAACTACCTTTATTATGTTTAATTATGTTCTTTGTATCCCTAATGTCTCTAGGACTTTGATCATGAATGGGTGTTGGATTTTGTCAAAGGCCTTTTCTGTATCTAATGTGATGATTATGTGTTTTTTCTTTCAGCTTGTTTATATGGTGGATTACATTTATTGATTTTCATATGTTGAACCATCTCTGCATCACTGAGATGAATCCTACTTGATCATGGTAGGATCAAGTAGGCTCACATCTTTTTGATGTGTTCTTGGATTCAGTTTGAAAATATTTTATTAAATATTTGAAAATATTTTATTAAATATTTTATTAAATATTTCTGTATCTATGTTCACGAGGGAAACTTTATTGAGTTTTTGTGTGGCTTAGGTGTCAGGGTAACTGTGGCCTAATAGTATGAGTTTGGCAATATTCCTACCCTTTCTATTTTGTGGAATAGTTTGAGGAGTATTGGTATTAGCTCTTCTTCGAAAGTCTGGTAGAATTCTGCACTAAGACCACTTGTCCTAGGGCTTTGTTGTTGCTGTTGTTGGGAGGAGATATTTAATGGCTGCATCAATTTCCCTAGGGGTTATAGGTCTGCTTAAAGTGCTTATTTGATCTTGATTTAACTTTGGTAAGATTGTCTGGATTTCCTTAGTGTCTGTTATTTCCCCCTTTTTATTTCTGCTTTTGTTAATTTGGATATTCTCTCTTTGCCTTTAGTTAGTTTGGATAAGGATTGGTCTACCTTGTTTATTTTCTCAAAGAACCAATTCTTTAAATCACTGATTTTGTGTTGTTCTATTTGTATCTATTTGATTTATTTCAATCCTGAGTTTGATCATTTCTTGCCATCTACTCTTCTTGGGTGTGATTACTTCTTTTGGTTCTAGAACTTTCAGGTGTGCTGTTAAGTTGCTAGTTTGAGATCTCCTCAGCACATATATATATACTCAGTGCTTTGAACTTTCCTCTTAGCACCACTTTCATTGTGTCCCATATGTTTGGGTATGTTGCACATCCATTTTCATTGAATTCTAGAAAGTTTTTAATTTCTTTCTTATTTCTGTCTTTACCCATTTTTTATTCAGTAGAGAGTTGTTCAGGTTTCACGAGTTTGTAAGCCTTGTGTTAGTTTTGTTGTTACTGATATTCATCGTTTGAGGCATAGATATTAAGTAGTGAAATATCATCTTGGTGGATTTTTCCTTTGATGAGTATATAGTGTCTTTCCCTATCTCTTTCAATTAGTTTTAATTTGAAGTCTATTTTGTTAGATATTAAAATGGCTACACTAGCTTGCTTCTTAGGTCCATTTGCTTGGAGTAGCCTTTCCATTTTCTTAGCCACATGCCAATTCTCCACTGATTAGATTCCAAAATCTTGGAGGGATTCATGTTGTTGAAAGTCTAAAATGCTTTGTAGTAATTGAAGGTTCAGCTTTTAGCCATTCATCAGCCATTCATCAGCTGTGTAACCAAGTCTACTTACCAACCTAATTCCTCCTTCCTTTTTTCAGGGCTTTATTGCTAGCTTATTTTTTACTTTTATTAGGTTTTTAGAGATAGTGTTTCTCTGTGAAGTCATGGCTGTCCTGGAATTTTCTCTGTATACCAGGCTGGCCTCGAACTCATAGAGATCTGCCTGCCTTTACCTATCCAAGTACTGAATTAAAGGCATGCTACTACCACTCAGCAGCTTATTTCCTTTTAATGCTGAATAATATACTTCATTTGCTGGGTATACCAAGGCTGTACATTTATTTCTCCATTAGGGGACATCTTGGTTGTCTCTGAGTTTGGGCAAGTATGAATAAAGCTTGCATAAATAACCACATACAATTTTAAATTCCGTTAAAAAATAACAACTCAATAGGATGTCCTCCCCTCTGTCCCAGTTTCCTGGTAAGTGAAGGCTTTCGTGGGACATGCCCCTTGGGCTAGTATGCAGATATAAGTGAGTATATACCATTTAAGTCTTTCTGCTTCTGGGTTAACTCACTCATTATGATAATTTCTAGCTCAATCCATTTATCCACAAATTTAGGGAATTCCTTGTTTTTAATAGCTGAGTAGTATTCCATAGTGTATATGTACCTGGTGGCACTCAGAGGAAGGACAGCAGGTTACCAAGAAGAGACTTGATACCCTGTGAGCATATACAGGGGGAGGTAATCCCCCTCAGGAACAGTCATAGGGGAGGAGAATAAGGGCAAAAGGGGAGGGAGGGAAGAATGGGAGGACACAAGGGATGGGATAGCCATTGAAATATAACAAGAATAAATTAATAAAAAAATAACAACTCAAATGGGCAGCTGAGGTTTAGTAAGTAAAGGTCCTTGCTATGCAAATATGAAGGCATGAGTTCATATCAAGATACCCTATGTAGAGAAAATAAGGCAGAGAATGATAGAGCATAACACATGCTATTCTCCTCTGTCATCT
The DNA here is from genome assembly GCF_903995435.1 of Acomys russatus. Lineage (NCBI taxonomy): Eukaryota > Metazoa > Chordata > Mammalia > Rodentia > Muridae > Acomys > Acomys russatus. The sequence continues at coordinate 21,324,467 of NC_067150.1, forward strand.
GTACGTGTACATGGACACATACAGGGGAGGTGAGGGGAGAGACCTAAAGAGTTTAATGTCTGGGTTATATGGTAATGTATGTGTGTCTAGTTTTGTAAAACACACACACACACACACACACACACACACACACACACACACACACACACACCATATCCAAGTGACTGTACAATTTTCAAGCTGAGAAAGGGAGGGAGGGAGGGAAAGAGAAAGAAAGGGACAGAGATCTCTTGGTATTCCCTTGGGTGTTGTTCTGGATTTCAACCATTCTTTTAGGTGTGTACCAGCTGTTTCTGAGTGATACAAGAAGTCCTGTCACATTGCCATTGATTATACTGAGAGAAAGAAGTCCCATTTTGAACAATGGATTTCATGTTTACATTTGACTCTTAGATTAGTTGGGGCTGCTAGAATGTTACCAGGTTTAAATGTTACGTTTGCTTACAGGCTTGAGTGATGTTTCTGAGACTCAGACTCTGGGTTGGCTTCATTAAGGGACAAGACAGCCATTGCAGGAGGTGTTCACTCCTGAGGTGTCTTAAGACAGTGATGGAGTTGAATCTTTTAGGAGAATCCTTTTGTTTGAGAGTGGATTTCTGTTCCTTTTCATGCTCGTCATTTAACCTTGGGTAATTCCTTATAGCTAATGTATGGATTCCCAAATAGAAGTTATGTCGTGTAGAGGAACCAGGCTCAGATAAGAACTCTGCCTTAGATGATCATTACAGGTCCACAAGGGAATTGGAGCATATTTTATTTCCTCTTAAGTTTCAAAAGCCAAGTGCTGGTCATTCTGTCACACTTTAGATATCACCGAGGGTACAGTTTCCACTCTCTGGGGAAACACATACTTTCCTGGATCCTCCCTAGACTTTTTGAGAGGTATCCACCAGTGGAGCCTGTCTCTTGCCTCAGGCAGAAGCTGTGTCTATGTAAGTGATCAGGATTCTATCATGGCTTATGATGGCCTCTTTGGCAATGTCAATGACACTTTTTCAGTAGGTGGCTCCACTGATGGAAAGACAGGCTATCCTCATGATGGGTAGGACCCACTGGACAGAGTTATGCTGAAGATTAGCTAAGGCCAGGAGGATGATTGAGGATGTTGCGACCTCTGCTCTATTTTAGTTCATGGTCCTCTTAAATTACAACCTTTTTGAAAGTTGGAAACCAAACAAGAAAACATATTTGGTTCCTTTTTGGCATTTTGTTGCCATTGAAAAAGAGTGGACAGGCTACCTGAAATGTTGACTATACGAGTCTGCAGAGCTAATCACCTCCTATACACAGTTACCTGTGATGGCTGTGTCTCTGTCTGCCTTTATTCTGCTCTTTCTTGATTATCTTTTCCCAGCACCTTTAGGTACATGTTGAGGAAGCACAGAATCACATCAACACCATCCTACAAAACCTGGGTAGTCTCATAACTGTCAGCAGCATCCTTAGCCCTTGTCTTTAGGACATTTGCTGCCATTGAGTACTGTGCTCCACTCAGGCACACAAGCTGTACTTGGTGTGGCATCAGGGGGTGGGGGTGGGGCATCTGCAAATCACTCTCCTGTTTCTTAGAAAGTCCCCAAAGACCACCCCTTTCTAATATTTTCACTGATTTCACTAGGGAAACCAGAGACTGAATAAGTAGTTTGCTCTAGATTGAATATCACTTCCTTTGACTGTTGCAGGATATTTGATCCCATTGTGATCTGAGATTGTGAACTGTAAAAACCTGTCTTTTGTTTGGAGCAGTTGAGCCCTAACACACACCTTTAATCCAAGAGCTTTCTGTACGCAGGACTTAATAAAATTAATTCTAGCTCAAGAGGAGCAAGAAACCAGTTGACAGGGATTAAAGAGTAGGAGGGACTTTGAGTTGAGGGGTATTTAAGACAGAGTGTAGAAATAGAAGGGGCCTTTGGCACTTTTAGTTCTTGGGCTTTACTCTTGGGATTTTAGCTCTTTAGCTTTTGAGCTTTCCAGCTCCTCGGCCTTTGGCCCTTTTGGCCTTTGATCTAGCAAGACTTTGGCCTTGGGTTTTTGGGCCATTTCTTCCTGGGCTGTCAGCTGAGCTAGAGAGCCTTTTGGATGTTTTCCATCGAGATTTGAGCTGAATAGGAAGTTCAGCTGGTTGCTTTCTCCGCCTCTCTGAGCTAACAGGTTTTCTCCACAGCACCTAGCTTCTGAGTCTTTATTGGCAAACTAAAACTATTGGGATTTTCATATAAAACAACATTTGACTAACTGGGCAAGTGATTTTTTTTAATGCCACTGGGAATCACTCTTACGTCTATTGGTAAAATGAAAAGTTGGAAAACTTGGTTGAACTGTGACAAAGCCCACCACTTCCCCCATAAGGTAGCCATTTCACTCTCTTTCTAACTTATTGCTCACTGCTTTCAGTCCTTGGTTACTTAGCTCCACTGCTGTTGGTCTGTGCTGAGGCAGAGCATCATGGGAGAGAAGATGTAGTAGAAACAGCCTCTCACCTCATGGATCACTGCACCAGCAATTTCAAAGCATCATTGACTTAAGATCTTTCCAATATGAGGGGCTCATTGGGGTATACCTCCACTGTAAGTGAAAGAACATCTGTATTTGTCACCTTCTTTCTATGGAAATTTCTTTTGATATCTAGTGTAAGATATCTAAACCTTTGGTCACATAAAAATTAAGTATTTTTGATTAATGAAGGAAACTATAGACAAATTTGACAGATGGGTAACAGATTGATAAAAGATATTTGCAAAATAAAAGAGGAATTGACAAGAGATTAATATATAATACACACAAGGAAGGAATTTTTACAAGTCATTGAGAGAAAAATATTAGAAAATCTACTAGAAAAATGAGCAAAGGATATTAATAGTAATTCACAGAAGGGGAAACCCAAATAGCTAACAATCTGAATAAAGAGACTATCAATCTTTGGAACACATAATTAGGGAAATGGAAATGAAAACAACGAACTGCATATTGGATTACCAAAAAAGTTAAAGTTATATAATACTAAAATCCACTTCCAAATGTAAGAAATGGGAAAAATCATGAACTGTAATGGGACTGTCCAGCCAAACTATTCTGGCACATGTGTAGGATGTCTAGGTGTGAATTTTAGAGGAACAATTGCCCATGTTAATGAAAGTGCATGTCCTTATAGCTCTTTGTGGCAATAGATTTAAAGGCAGCCTATAGCTGCGTCTCAATTGTTGGACAAACTAAATGTGATGGAAAGTAAGGAGACAAATAAATTGGTATTTTAATACTATTTTAGCTTTTAAAATATTTTTATGTCCTGTCACACATGCACACATATGTACATGAACATGCCTGCACACACACACACACACACACACACACACACACACACACACACACACACGTGTGCACATTCTTTGAGAGTAGTCCTTATTATGTAGCCCAGCTCAACCTACCTCTCTGCTTAAAACAGTTCCTAAATACTGTGATTACAGGTGTGTGTCACTAAAGTTTGTTTCAATAACGTATCATCTATCATGATTTTTTCCAAGCATCTTACAGATTTTATTAAAAATTCTGTAGTGGACTGGGGAGATGACTCAGTAAATTGTTTGCCCTGCACCACGAGGACCTGAGTTTGAAACCCTAGCACGGTGTTGGGTGTAGGAGGGCATGAATTCCTAACCCCGTGCTCTTGTGAGGAGAGGGAGGCAAGGATACAGGAATCTCTGGAAGTTCATGGGTCATCTAGCTTGCCATATGCAGTAGAAAAGAAGCAACTTTGCCTTGCACAGGTGGGAGATGAAGACTGACTGCTGAGATTGCCCTTTGACCTTTACATACACAGTGTAGCATGCCTGAACTCACACAAGCACACAAATACATACATATGCACCTACACATGCCACATATACCCATAATAGGGTTAAAAAATTCTACAGGAAGCAGACTATCTGAATGAAACCACATAGGCTGTGGTCGTAAGGTGGGGGAGGAGTTCTCCTTCTGTCAGAGGTCTAGAAGAGGGGAATAGGGCTGAAGAGGGAGGGAGGATGGGAATGGGTAGATACAAGAGAAAGGATAACAAGGAGGATGTAATCTGAATAAATCATAGTAAATTAAAATTTAAAAAGGAAAAAAATTCTACAGGGACTTTTGTTCCTTTGTGACAGAATCTTCCTATGTTATACAGGCTAGCCTCAAACTTACTATGAGGCCCAGGCTGGTCTTGAACTCACAGTCATCCTGACTAAGCTTCTTTTTGTATATTGATGTTATACCCTGCTACTTTATTAAAAATGCTCATCATGGATAAAAAGTCTTTTCAGGGATAGAATCTTTGGGAGTATTTTGAGTATAGGATCATGTCGCCTGTGAATTGGAATAATATAACTTCTTTTCCTATTTCTGTCCCCTTTATTTCTTTGTCTTGCCTTATTGCTCTTGCTAAGATTTTAAGTACTATATTAAATAAGAATGGAAGAATAGGTACCCAAGATTTGCATTTAGAAGAAAATTTCTCAGTTTTTTTTTTCTTTCTTCCCATTTGGCTGTCAGTTTATGGTTTATTGTCTTCATTATATTGAGGTATATTTCTTCAATTCCTGGTTTCTTCAAGACCATGAAGGGATGTTAAGCTTTGTGTAAGGGCTGTTCTGCATCAATTGAGATGATGTGTGACTTTTGTCCTTAAATGTATTTAATGTATTGTATTACTGAACTAACCTTGTACCCCTAGACTAGAACAAACTTGACTGTGCTGTCTGATCTTCCTATTGAGTTGTCAAAATTAGTTTGCCAGAATTTTATTGAAAATTTTTGTCTGTGTCCACAGGGGGGCGAAAAGGTCATTTAAAAACTTTTTTTCTCATTTTAAAAATTAATTTATTCAAATTACAACTCAATTGTTCTCCCATCACTCATATCCTTCCGTTCCTCCTACCCTCCCACCCCCACCCTATTACCCTCGCTTAGGTCCATGTCCGAGGGGGATCTCCTCCCCCACTTTATGGTCACAGGCTAACAAGTCTTATCTTGGTATTCTGCCTATTCTTTCTTTGAGTGCCACCAGGGCTCCCCACCAAGGGGAGGTCGTCAAATATGGGGCACCAGAGCTCATGTCAGAGTTAGTCCCTGCTCTCCACATAACTGTGGAGGATGTCCTATCTATTGGGTAGATCAGAGTAGGGGTTCAATGTTTACTACTTGTATTGTCCTTGGTTAGTGCGATAGTTTGAGCAGACCTCCCTGGGCCCTGATCCACCCATTACGATGTTCTTGTAGCTTTCTAAAAACTTCTGGATCCTTCTATTTCTCCATCTCCTATATTTCTCTTACCTAGTGTCCCAATAGGATGTCCACACATCTGTCCCAATCTCTTGGTAAGTGAGGAAATGGCCATTTCGATACATCGTCATCTAATGTTGGTATCAGGGTGTGTTGACAAGTTTTATGACAACTTGCACATGCTAGAATCATCTAAGAGGAGGGAACTTCGACTGAAAAAATATCTCCAGAAGAGGAGGCTGTAGGCAAGCTTGTAGGGTATTTCTTAATTAGTGACTGGTGTGAGAGGGCCCAGTCCATTGTGGGTGGGGACAACCCCTGGGTTTATGGTTCTGGCTTCTATAAAAAAAAAAGCAGAGTAAGCCATAAAGAAAAAGACAATAAGCAGTACCCCTCTGTGTCTGCTGCATCAGCTCCTGCCTGCGAGTTCCTGTGCTGTTTGAGTCCCTGCCTTGTTTTCCCTCAGTGGACTATGATTCAGAATATATAAGCAGATAAGCCCTTTTCTTCCCAACTTGCTTTTGGTTACAGTGTTTTATCACAGTACTAGTAACCCCAGGACATGGAGTAATGCTGACTTTGTAGCAAGGATTTGACAGGACTCCTTCTTGTTCTGTTTAAAGAGTATTAGAATTAGTTCTTTGAAAGTTTTGCACAATTTTAGCAGTGAATCCATCCAGTCCTGGTTTTTAGTCGGGGGAGGAGACAGTTATTATTTCTGCTTTAATTTTGTGGATAGGTTTGGATCCACTTTGTATCCTTTTAATTCAATTTGGCAGATCACATGTGTCTAGGAATTTATTCATTTTTTTTCTAGATTTTCTAGGCTTACTTTTTAAGATATGTTTTCAGTAATCATCTGGACTTCATTGGGAACCTCTCCCTTTCATCTCTGATTTTATTAAGGAGAGTCCTCTCTTCGGTGGGTTAGTTTGACTAATCCATGCCAATCTTGTTTTTTGTTTGTTTGTTTTTTACAACTAGTTTGATTGATTTTATATATGTCTTTTTAGTCTCCATTTCCTGAATTTCAACCATGGTCTTTATTACTTATTGCCATACATTCCTTTTATGTTTGTTTTTCTATGATATTTACTATGATATTTCTATGATATTTACATGGAACTTTTTCTGAATTTTTTTTGTATAATCATTACAGCTAGAAACTTTTCTCTTATAACTGTCTTAGTTGTACCCTAAAGATTCTTGTAGGCTGTACTTTCATGTTCCTTTGATTCTAGTGATTTTAAATTTTCTTCTATGACTTCTTTAGTGACCCACTGATTATTTAAGAGTGTATTGTCCAAGCTTCATGAATTTATGCAGTTTTTTCAGATTTCCTTTTAAATTACCTCTAATTTTATTGCACTATGATAAAAGACAAAATTATTTTCATTTCTTTACATTTGGTATGATTTGATTCCCAGCTTTAAAGAATGTTCCTTGCACTACTGAGAAGACTGTGTATTAGTTTCTTATTGGATAGAATTCTTTTATACATATCTGGTAAGTTCTTTTGTTCTATATGGTATTTTGATTTGTGAATGACTACCATAGGCTCATGTATTTGAATACTTGGTACCTGGTCAGTGGAACTGTTTGGAAAGGATTAGGAGGCGTGGCCTTGTCGGAGGGGGTGTGTTACTGGGGGTGGGCTTTGGGGTTTCAACATGGCATGCTCATTTGTCCTCTCTGCCTTGTGGTTGTGTCTCAAGATGCAAGCTTTCAGTTGCTGCCTGCCTGCTGCTAAGTTCCCCACCACAATAGACTGACACTTTGAAACTAAATCCCCAGTAAACTGATTCTTCTATAAATTGCTTTGGTAACAGTATCGTAGCACAGCAATAGAAAAATAACTAAGTCATTCTTTGATACTGTATAATTTGAGATTTCTTTGTTGATTTTTAATTTGTATGGCTATCTAGAGAGGACAGTGGGCATTAAAATCACCGATTGTTGTTGTATTAGAATCTATTTGACTTTTCACATACATTAGTGCTTGTGTTATGAAATTGGAAGCCTTACATTTGGTAATAATGTTTACAATTATTATATCTCCTTGGAGATTTGTTCCCTTTATTAATATGTAGCAGCTTGCTTTATCTCATCTGACTAATTTAGGTTTGAAGTCTATGTTATCAAATATCAGAATAGCTGTGCCAGCTCCAGCTGGTTTTGGCTTCTGTGCTGGCTAGTTTTTATGTAACTTGACACAATCAGGTGTGGTCTGACAAGAGGCAACATCAGTTAAGAAAATGCTTCTATAAGATCCAACTGTAGGGACTCCTCTTAAGCCTGGAATTTCTCAACATTTAGAAAATGGACCACAAATGCTACCCATGGTTTGCTTAACCATTTTCCTCAATTTTATGTGGGCTCCTTCAAAGGTATTATTTGCCCCAGAATCAGCATGAAGAGACCTTGAGAGAATGATATCCCATTTCCTCTAAGTGGGTTGCGTAGGTTTCTGTTTGCTTTCTTAGCCTACAGATGCTTATTTTCATCAGGAATTGGTTATAAGTTATTACTGGTCTTATACAGACAGAAAACTAGGTTGGACTCAGAGATATCTCTCTTTTCCCTTATCTTTCTTTTGTGGTTAAGGAGATAGCTGAAAAGAAAGAAAGGGGGATATAGAAATATAGAGGGATGACAGAAAAAAAGGTAGATTATTGAATCTACTCCTCAACTCATGGACGTAATTGTTACTCACAAAGAAGATTATTTTTAATTCATTGGTATAGAATTTTGTATATTGAAGCAAAATAAGTGTAATTTTGATACATTGGTATAGAATTTAAATCTAAGATTATTCTTCACACACAGTAGAAATATACATATATATTTCTACTATAGTGTGAGGTGTTACACCCATCCATCTCAATAATAATACAAGGTTTACTTCCAATACCTTAAAAGTGGTGCTGAGGTTATTTGGGATAATTAAATAATACAAGGTAATTTTTAGTTGAACAAATCATGGTCATGTCAAATACCTGTCTAATTTATCACAAGAATATATATCCTAGGTCTAACAGATAGATATGATTCTATAGATATATAAGGTAAAATAGTTAAATAAGGTCTTCAAAAGCCTCAGAGACCTACAGAATATGGCATTTAAAGATTTTTTTTTTATTATTCTAAAGATTCTTTAACAAGACAAGTTAACTCCTGGCAACACCCAGCCTACCTCAAAGAAGATGATGAGCATCAAAGAACATCCTTATGGAGATGGCTTCAAATGTGGCAGACAAGCCACTGAGCAAAATGTCCTTTTTTTTTTTTTTTTTTTTGGCCATGGACAGAATTCTGCCTAAAAATGGGTAAGCTTTGATGGTGGTAGTGTTGATGGCCAAACTCTGCCAAGACAGGGTAAGCAAGTCCTCAAAATTTCTGTCTTGCAAATATGTCTGTCAGATATATTGGGCTAGAAGACTAAAGATGATGCTTCAACGTTATAGAGAGTTTTGGGTGACTGTTCAGGCAGTGGACTGCCTCTGTCATTTTTTTTTTTTTTTTTTTTTTTTTCATTTTGGAAGCTGCTAACCTGCACTTCTGATTCACTCAGGAAATTAATTTTATTCCTTCTCAAGTCTCTGATGGGGTTGAATACCAGATAGTTTAGTCTTACAATTATGGTTAGTTGGTTACAGATTAAGATGTTTTTAGATCTAGATAGATGTTTTAAGTTGATAATGACGAGATATGATAGATATTGATTTTCATTCAGAATTTTAGGCTCAACAAGATAAGAAAGATGTTTACTTCAAGTTTGCCAAATACAAATAGCCAAAACATTATGAATGTAACATTTATATAATTCCTGATTGTTTTGTGGTTCTTCCTGATGTATGTAGTTTCTCTTATTTATGTGTAATAATATAAATGTATCTGTTTTAAAAAGAAACAAAGTGAAAAATGGAATAGAAAAAAAAAAAGATACAGCTGTAGGACATTTTCATAATCAGTGATGATCAGTGGTGAAGGCCCAGCCTGTTGCGTGGGGCCACCTCTGTGCTGGTTATCCTGAGTGCTTTAAGAAAGCAGGCTGGGCAAATATTGGGAACCAAGCCAAAAAGGAGCACAGGTGCACTGCTTCTGCATCATCTTCTGGGTCCAGTCCCTGCCCTGTTTGAGTTTCTGCCCTGATATCCTTTGATGATAAACTGTGATGTGAAAGTATAAACAAAACCAACCCTTTTCTCCCCAAGTTGCTTTTGAATATGGTGTTTCATTATAGCAATAGAGACCTGGATTAAGACACCGTCTGTTAACCTGATGGTTTATTTTTCATCCTCTGGCTCTTAGTCTGTGAGTATTTTTTTTTTAACCAGTGATGATGTGTGTTTCTCAGAAATAACAGGTAGTTGGGTTGAGCTATTTCATTGAGTCAGCTAGTCTGGATTTCTTCATTGGTGAAGTTAAACTATTTATACTTAAGATTGCTATTAAGAGATAATTATTGTAATTTTGTTGGCTGTTTTTCCTGTTTGATTTGATTATTGTTTTTTATTTACTCTCAGCCCTGTTTGGTTTACTGTTCTGGCCGTGTTGGATTCCCTTTCAGATGTCCTTTGATTGTGTGTTTCTCCCATGAAAATGATACTTTCTTGGGCTATCCTGCTTGAGACCATCCATCTTCTTTCTCTGTAGTCCTGTGCAGGCATGGTGGCCAAGAATTGCCTTTGTTTGTGCTTATCTGAAAACAGCATTATTTCTCTGCCAATTTTAAAAGATAATTTTGTTTGTCTTTCTTGGATGGCCGTTGTTTACTTTCCAGTATTGAAATATATCACTCATCCTTTGCTGGCTTCGCGGTTTGCTGATGTGTGATCTATACAACTCTGTTGTTGCTGCCTTTTTAGATGAGTTGGCATTTTTTTTCTTGGAAGATTTTAATGATTTTGTTTTGTGTTTCTGACACCTTGACTATCATATGTCAGTGGTCTTTCTTTAGTCGTGTCTGTTGGGAGTTGTAAATGTTTCTTGTGTTTAAATGTCTACTTCCTTTTCTAGATTTGGAAAATTTTTCTACTCTCATTTTATTGAATATATTTTTGATTCTTTCAGCGTTTATCTCAGCTGTTTTCTGTACTGTGGCATCTTAGGTTTTGTTTCTCAATCATATCTAAGCGATCTTGTAAGTTCTTTTGGCGAACTTCATTTTTCTTTCTGACTTATTGGTGCTTAATAATATAATAATTTATCAACTCGGCCCTCTATATTCTTTTTTATTTTTCCTGCCAGATGGAGTGTATTGGCCATGCTTTACATTGTGCTTTTAAATTTGATTCATTATTTGATTCCAAAAATTTAAAAGCATACTTTTATTTATTGTTTTAGAATTTCATATAAGTACACAATGTGTCTGGTCCAATCCACCTTCACACTGTCCCTTCCAATGCCTGGAAACACCTCCTGCTACTTCTTTCACACTGCATGTATTCCTCCCAACCCCTGTCCACCCTACCCGCCCCCTCCCCCCAATCCAATTAATGGCACTGGTATGTGCTTTGGTGCAGGGCCTGGTGCAGGGCCCTCCAGGGATCATGGGCAGCCTACTTGGGGCTGCATCCTTAAGCATTTCTTTTTCTTTTTTACAAAGCCCTCAACTTCCTTGTTGACTTTTTCTTTTTATTCTATATTTTCATCAATATCACTTATTTTCCTCATATGTTTCGCCGATGTTTTCTTCTGTGTTGCAGACTTTCCTCTCGGGCCTGACTGAGTTCACCCGATGGTTTGTATCCTCCCTCAAATCATTGATCACTTTTACCTGTAAACATTTGAAATCTTCACCGGGTGTTTTACCTACTTCAGAGTTGATGGGTTGAGCAGTTATGATTGTGTGGAAGACATGTGGCTTTGTGGGTTTCCTTTGTGTCTGTCTTGTGATTTGTGCATCTGTTGTTTGGAGGGGGGATATCGTCTCACTGAACAGCCTACATTTGAAGCCCCAACCTCCAACGCCACTTCTGTGAGGATTAAACAATAAAATTGCATTAATGACAGCATCAACTGCAAGAAATGGAAATACAATTAAAAAATCAACTTCAGCCCACCCATATTAGCAATAATCATACTACTGAAAATGACAAAACTGCTCTAGAATGTACCAGAGCTTAAACATTATCTAGGCTAAGTGTGGAATGAGTGAGATGAAGGAGGGAGTGGGAAATGTAGGAAGAAGAGAAGCAGGGTTAAATAAAAGAAAGGAGACGAGTAGAAGGATGTTATGAAGGGGAAGAAACCAGACCAGTGCTTCTTACTCTTCCTATTGCTGTGACCCTTTAATCTACCCCCTTATGCTGTGGTGTCTCCCAACCATAAAATTATTCTGTCACTACTTCATAACTGTAATTTTGCTACATTATGACTCATAATGTAAACATCTGATATGCTACTGCCAAAGGGGTCATGACCCACAGATTGAGAACCACTGGCCTAGAGCAAGAGATTAGAATACAGGAAATCCCAAACCCCAAACGATCTCCCATTAATAAAAATGTTCAAAAATTTAGAAAAATGTAAGAAAGGAAGAAAAAGTACTGCCCAATAATGAAAAATGTGTAAATAATATGAATATATTAAGGGGAACAAAAAATAAAATGCAGAATTAAACAATTACAATAAAATAAAACACTGCTTAAAATTATAGTTAAAGAGAATAAAGAAATCAAAGTGGGGAAACAGGTACGGCATCAGTGCAGCTATTTTCTGAGTCCACATTAAGGGTTGCCCTAACGTGAGGGGAGAGGGAGGTCCCGCTGACTACGTGGGCTTTTTATTCCCCTCTTTCCTGAGTTTTCTAATGTATTTTTAAAGTACAAAACATGACACTAAATTTTGTCCTGTGAGATTTCTCTTTCAATTGGCTTAATTTTTCTCAATAGCCTAGTGAGGTAGGTATTCGGCACCACTTTGCAGAGTGGCAAAAACTACAGAGTTTTTCAAGGTTAAACAGTAGTGGTATTGTGGACATGCAAAAGCTCTGCTTCTGTGAGCTGTGGGAACCAGGGCTCACTGTCCTTTGTGAAGCAAAGGCAAGGACTCAAAATGGTCTAATGTGCTATACTGTGGAATCCACTTTTGAAGATGTAGCCTAGAGAAAAAAACAAGGTGTGTGCAGAATTTATATACAATGATGTTTAAAACATCTCAAGTACAAACAGATAGAGTTAGGTAAAAGGCATGGTGTGATGTCATCTCCGAAATAGCCAGTAGATGAAATATTAAAATACTATGTTGTTATGTTTGAAAAAAGGTTAATGATAAGCAAAATGCTCATGCTAATGGGCTATGTGAATAAAAGCAATAAGTATAAAATGTGCCAAGAACAGAAAGGTTCCTCCTTGCCAGGATTACGGAAACATTTCTGCCTTGCCTGCTTCGTCTTCTCACAAAGACATTTTCTCCAAGAGGTAGCTAGCCAAGGTTATTTGGGAGCTGCATGAAGGTCTGGCTGATCCCATGCCCGAGTCTGGTCCATACACGAACAGTGTCTGTAAAACATTGGCATCATCAGTCTTGCTCCAGACTCCCTTGCCAACTCCCCTTCCCCTCCCAGCAGCCGGCAGCTGTCGCCACCAGCTCTGTCTCAAGAGCCTACCACCCTTCATTCTAATGACCCTCCAGACAAGGCAAATGAGGCAGCTCTGTGGGGCTCTCCTCTTCACCTGGAAAGGAATTAGTGGCCCATTAGCATGACGAGAAGCACCTCCTTCCTCCCATAGAGGAACTGGGGCTTTTGTGAAAATGGAAAGGATGCTTTGGACCCGGGTGGTAGCATGGCCACCTGGAAATGGCTGTTCAGGATTCTAGCTTTCCGCTCAGCCCCTGTCAGCTGCTTTATTCCTTGCCTTTGGCAAATGACTTGTCATTTGAACTGAATTGAAAAAGCCTTGGATTGCCTGATGGGGAGAGAACAGGTGGAGGGTGGTAAGTAGCAAATACTTCTTACAGCTGACACCAGAGCCAGAAAGAAAGTCCCTTCCCCATGTGCTCCTTGGTTTTGCTTGACTCTTTCTAAGGCAGGAAGCAGGCAAGCCTGAGTGAGTATTGAAGCTATCAGGACCATTGAGTCCTTCATTATACTGATGGCAACATCTTAGGACCCTCTAGGTGCTTGGCTAGCACTGTAGTAGTTAAACCACACCATGAGCAAGCTATTCTTTTCTTTTTAAAGATTTATTTATTTATTATGTATAGAATGTTTTGCCTGCCTGACATCTGAATGCCAGAAGAGGGCATAAGATCTCATTATAGACAGTTGTGAGCCACCATGTGGTTGCTGAGAATTAAACTCAGGACCTTTGGAAGGGCAGCCAGTGCTCTTAAACTCCGAGCCATCTCTCCAGCCTATAAACAGGCTTTTAGACACCATTACTTTGATCATCTTAGAGACAAGACTATTGAGACCTAGAGGGGAAAGGGAGTGTGGACAGGCATTCGTGATGACAGCGTAGTTGAACACAATGGTCCCCACTGGCTTGAGGACTGTGCTTCTGAGCTGCTCAAGCTTTGGCTCCCTGCACTTGTGTGGAAAAGGTATCTCCATTGCTGTGCCTGAACTGCAGAAAAAGAGGATAAGTTTTCTGGAAAAAAAAAATCTAAAGAATAAACTGAAACCCCAAGTAGATAAGACCAGACTTATTTCTAGTGGGTCACATAGGTATGCGTATGGCACAAAAGCTAACGGGACTGACGTATACACAGAGTACAAGAAAGCTCCATCCTTGCCCTGTTTACCAGGCTTTCGTGTGTAGGACAACTGCCCCAGTTTCTCAGAGGCTGAGGCAAGAAGATCCTGGGTTCAAGGTCAAGTTGAAGGCCAGTCTGGGATGCCTAGTAATACTTGTCTCAGAATTTTCAGATAAAAAGGGGGCTCTGGAGACTTAGCTCAGTGGTAGAGCACTTGCCTAGTGTGAGCAAGCCCCATTACTTTTCAGAAAGGCTTAGTGCATTACAGATGCAGAGAGGGATATGATCAGTGGGGTGTGTGTGTGTGTGTGTGTGTGTGTGTGTGGTGTCCTGAGGCCTCAGTTCTCTGCACAGGGTAGAGATGGTAAGGGCCTGAGAGGTTTGGAGCTGCTGGCAGTTTTCCTTCCTGTGTTTTTCCTAGGTAGGGGAGTCTTCTTTGGGTCATACAAGTTGGGTTATTGAGTAGAGAACACTCTCCCTCCACATCTGAGTTCTGGGTCCAGGACTGGGTGCCATAGAGAGCTTGTTCTTCAGGCTGGTTTGACACCTTGCCTCATTAGCTATCCTGAAGGCACTGGGTTACAGCAGAAGTTCAGAGCTTCTCTGGGCTCCTTTAGGTTTTTGTCACTACAGTTGGAATTTGTCATTTCCTGGTGTGGATACAACAAGGACAGCCTGTGTTCTCCAGAAGCTGATGAAGGAGGAGACTGAGAAGCCCCTTCACACCAGTGCATGTAGAGGCCACCATGACCAGCATCGGAACATGGCCGCTCTGAGCTTGCCTCACTGTTGTTTTGAAGCTCCTGCTTGGAGAGCAGCTAATGCCTTCTGGAGCAGATCTGGAACTAGAAACACAAATCAACACAAATCTGTTTCTTTCAAGATTTCTTTTTTTTTTTTTTTAATTTTTCATTTTTTAAAACTTGTTCACTTTACATCCTGATTGTACCCCCTCCCTCATCACTTCCTGATCCCATCCTCCCTCCCTTATATCCTCTCCCTCCCTCCTCTAGTCCTCAGAAAGGGGGCACTCCTCCCCTAACATCTGACCACATCTGGACTGCCTGTATCTTCTTCCTCTGTGGCCTGGCAAGGCTGCCCTGCCAGGAGGAGGTGATCAACATGAGGAGGCCAGAGTCCATGCCAGAAGTGGTCCCTCTTCCCTATACGTGGTACCCACAAGGAGACTGTGCTGACTATCTACTACATCTGAGCAGAGGGTCTAGATCCACATCATACATGGTCCTTGGTTGCTGCATCAGTCTCTGTATTGTTGTCTAGTTATCCTATATTCTGTTGGGCTAATATTCACTTATGAATGAATATATACCATGAATGTCTTTCTGGGTCTGGTTTATCTTACTCAGGATGATCATTTCTAGTTCCATCCTCTTGCCTGCAGATTTCAAGACTTCCTCATTTTTAATAGCTGAGTAGTATTCCATTGTGTAAATGTACCACAGTTTCTTTATCCATTATTCAGTTGAGGAACATCTAGGTTGTTTCCAGATTCTGGCTATTATGAATAAAACTGCTATGAACATAGTTGAGAAAATGCCCTTCATTGTCCTGGGAAGGAGTTCCTGGGAATAGTAAGCCAATAAAATAGACACAAGAGTACAGGAGATTTGGGGGTAAGGTTGGGAGTTGCAACAAATAAGATCTCTCTACAAAAACAGAAAATAGGTAGTTTACTCTGAACCCAAATAGGAGTGACCATGGCCCAGGAACACAGATTGAAGAAACCCCAAATTCCATGTTGCAACATGGTAACAGTTTGATGAAGTTTTTATAGTAGCAGAACAAAGAGCAACATAAATAAAATTGCTTTTAAATATGTTGGTGGAAACAGTAAGTAGACGGTCAAAGCAAAGTAGAGAAATCTCAGCTATAGGCTTTGGGTGCTATCTGATGCCCCTTAGCCTTTTGGTTGGTAGGGGCTAGAGTTTTATTAAGTTAGTGCCTTCCAAAAACATTTTTATCTGTTAGCTGCAGGATGTTTGGTCAGACACAGAGATGGGGAAGGAATGGCTAGTTAGGGGCTAAAGATAAGTTGTAATTGGACTCCAGACCTGTAACATTCCACCCTCTCCCACAATCTCTGAAGGTTGAAGCACTCACGAGCCTTGCAGGAGGTTCAAATGAAGGGGCAGCTTCTTTGGGGGTGGGGGGGAACTTTAGTTCACAGAAATTTTCTCCAGAGGAATGATTTTATGTTAGAATGTTGTGGCTGCCTCTTTTGGGTAAGAAAAGTTAGAAACGCATAAAGTGGTCTCTTATTAAAAGAATTTTGAAAGCTGCACATGGTGGCACACATTTATAATCTCAACACTCAGAAGTCTGATGTAGGATTGAGAGTTCAAGGCCAGCTTTGGCTGCATAGCCAGACTCTGACTTAAATAAATTAATAGTACAAAAATAGTTTGATTCTAACTCTGTTTTCATAAAGCTGTACGATTGCGAGAAATATGCAATTCTAAAGAATGACAGAGGAAAACAGCATACTTTCCGAGTTAGACGCTCTGTGGTGAGAGTGCGAAGTCCTGCTTTTGGCTTGCGGGGACGGCTCAGTAGGTAGTCTTTGCAGGGCTAATGTGAGGACCTGATTTTGTAGCTCCAGACCCTTGTAAAGAGCTGGCAGTTCAGGCTTGTGGGTCAGTTCTGAAGATGCGAGGGCAAGAATTAGAATAAGATTGCGAGCGATAGCGCACACAGGGCATCCTTTTTTGGCTTACACAAATGTGAACAGGCACGTGAACTCTCGTATACGTGCAACACACACACACACACACACACACACACACACACACACACACACACGCCCCTGCCTACCAGTACACACAAATTATAAAATGTTTCCAAAAATAGATTAAAAACCCCAAATAGATAGAAAAAGGCTTTTAACTAGGCACATATGTATGTGTACAACAGAAAGTTTAAAGGGACCGAAACAGACATAGGCTACAGAGGAAAGCCACATCCTTGCCCTGTCCAACAGCCTCCTGTCCATCTTTTTGGGGAGGAGCTTCCCCGGCTCCATGGTCAGATAGATCAGAGACAGGATGGACATAGGCCAGACACAGGTAATTCTCACCAAGGGTCCCTGTGCACTTGATGTGGACATCTGCCTCTGTAGCTTTAAGCCTTAATACAAGACACTTTCTGTAGTGTTTCCAGCCTTGCTTTTCAGGAGTGCCATTTTGAAATATCACAAACTGCAGAAACTGGTGCTTTGATTCAGTTTGTTTTCAGTCTATTTGCAAAGTTCCTCATACTTCAGAATATTTATGAGCTCTGAGCTGGAAATGACATTAGCAAATTCTGACCCTTCAGCTTCAATTTCTCCAGACTGATGTTTTCCCTCCTAGAAACCAAAATTGATTGTTTGATTTTATAGCTGAGAGTGTTTTTTTTTTTTTTTTCTTTTCACTTGTCAATGAACTAACGAAGCCCACAAAGAGGAAAGCAAGACGGGGTGGACTATACAAATAGTTACCAGTTAATTGGAGAGGCACAGCTGAGGGCAGGAGAGAGAAGAGTGCGGTTTAGTAAGTACCAAATCAGCACACTTGTGGGAGAGAGTCACGTGGTAAGAGCAGCTTATGAACACTTTGAGATTTGTGAAGGGAACAGTTGTTTATTAATCTCATTCAGTGTGTTAGGGTGCGGCGGCTGTAGAAGGCAAAGCCAATTGTTCTGTGTCCAGATCGCCTCCTCCAACTTGAGCATCAGAAATCCCTGAGAATGAACAGCTTGTTGGAGCATTGACTGCCGATTTTCAATCCTAGGGTGCCGATGGGCTTTGCCGTGGAAAGGAGGAGGCCAATTCAGCCTCATCCATAGTGCCGTTCACTCAGGGTTAATGTATTTTGACATGTGTGCTTTCTGTAGGATCGCCTTTCTCAGCGAAACGCCCAATTTTAGGGAAGCAATTATAAAGATTACATAGGCTATAGAATATTAATTAATGTTCCTTCTGAGTGGAAATATTGCTCCATCTGTGAGTTCTCTCTCAGTAGCTGTTTTTTTTTTTTTTTTTTTTTTTTTTTTTTTTTTTTTTTTTTTAATAATTCAATACTTGTTTCCTATCTGTGTGGAGTATATTTCACTCTCCACCATGGATAGCTCTCAGTTCCCTGGGATAGAATGGCCTCTCAAATATTCAGGATTGTATGTGAGCTTTTGCATTGTTAAATATCATCTTCTTGTAAGTCAAGTTGCAAATTCCCATTTTAGTTGCTAGGTATTTGCAATCTCTAATATTAATTCTCATTAATGCTCTGGGCTGCCAGCCACATCTGCTCAGGATATCAGTAGAAATTGGCCTGCCATGTACTGGCATGAATTGGAGCTGTACGGCAAGTGTGGCTTCCCCCCTTGTTTGCTCCAAGGACCCTGGAAAGAGACATGGCTAAACATATAATATGAAAGGTCTTTAGAAGTCATTGGATCATTTTTGTCCCCCAGATTAGATTTCCAAATGTCAAAAGAAACAGCAGCTCATTAAAATTGCAGCTGTAAAACTCACCACCACCACATGTAGAAAAGTGATTACAGAGCAAGCTTGATTAATTAGGTGTGAAAATTTAGGACCAGCGTGGTAATAAAGGATAGAACTCACCCAGCAGCCTGCTTCCCTTCCACAGTGTTTCTCTGAATGGTCAATTTTCCACTTGTCTGTTGTACAGAGATCGCATTTCAGAGCTGGTGAAGTTTACATCTAAATTATGGAGGCAGCAGAAGACCTCCCACGAGCAGCGGGAGGGCCCTGACTTGGGCTTTGCTATGCTGTCCTTTTCTAGTGGCCTCGGTCATTCTGGGTCTCATTTGTTCCACTGCAGAAGGCGAATGCCTGTGCCTACCTGTATCCCTTTCCTTTGAATGGAAACAATTGTATGAAAAAATACAAACAAAATAAACTTCACATGAACTTGTGTGTGGCTTTGAGATCACTGTGTATAAGAGATCTTATGATATGTAAATTTTATGCTCCTTGGTCAGCACAGTCTAGAAACCTGATGTTATAGTTTATTGAGCTAATCTTCTCAAAGGAACAAAATAAATTATAAAAATGTCTAGTTTAGGATTTGGGACATAGATGATATTGTAGATAGTTTATGAATATGTTTGAGCAGGGAGTGATTAAAAAATAGCAGTGGAAAGCAATTCACTTATCAGAATAGACCCACTGCTATAAGCAAAATTTTTTTCTTTGATTATTCAGAAGACGGCATCATACCATGCTTCCAGGTTAAAAGAATCAACCAGTAACGTGGCTATAGTGTTGACGATTACATAGTCCACTTTTCTCAAGTGCCAAAGAGTCTTTGTCTTCCAGCTGAATACTCAAGGCAGCCTGGTTCTACAGCTTGCTAATCCAGAGCACCCATTAGCTGGCTCCAGTATGATTTCTTGCTATTTATATCTGGAGGCTGAACCAGGCAAACTGTATTAATCATAGTGACTTTCCCAGAGTTCCACACATCCAAGCATTCCCAAGCCATGAAATGATGTAGAGCGTTTGCTCTGTCCCATGCATCGTGCTGAGTCATGGTGGATAGGAACTTTGAATAGTCCTTGAATTCTAGCATCTCTTATCTAGCAAGAGCCGAAGCGTACCCTGGCATTTCTAGTATCATGGAATTATGACAGTGATGAGCGCGCTTTTTTGCTCTCTAGCTTCCGAAGTTCATGGCTCCCTTTCACCTAGTATTTGACCTGTGCTTTAACTACACATTCCCGGCGGCCATAGCTGCAATCATGTTTACTTGAAACAGTTCCCTTCCCAAATGTGCCGTTAAGCGTGCCGCCTCCTCACTGCGTTTTTTCTTTGCCGTGGCATTATTAAATCTCACTTAACACTGTTATTAGTTTGATTCCACTATTTTTTTTTCATACCAGCTTGTCTTTTTTTCAAGCTTGAACTCCCACATGAACTATACATTAAAATTTCAATGGCTGTCTGGACAATACCCCGAACTCTCGCTTATTCTGTCATACCAATCCGGCCTCATTTGTTCTGCTTGCTCATGCTCTGTGTGGTGCTGAAGACATCAAGTCAGACAAAGGATACTATAATAATCATATTCTTTCAGTTCATTTGTGTCATTGTTGCTACCAGAAATCAGTTCTGAGTTCTACATTGCTGCCAAGTGGCTATTTAAAAACGTCTCAAATGGCAGAGTGTAAAGGGAATGTTCCGTGCTAAGGAGCCTGAATTTTCTTCTTGAGAAATAGCTTGTTGGTGGATTGGTGAAAGCCTTCAAGGTATGTGTGTGTGTGCTGGGGGCAAGGGGAGGCAGGAAGGTAGAAAGATGACTGCATTTGCAACTCATCAAGTCAGCTGCGTTCTATCTGGAAGATATCTGGAGGTCAGTTTGAGGTGGATAAGACTAGAGTCTAGGCAAGGCTGATAAGGTACGGAGAGATGGTCTTGTAAAAGTATTCGGAAGCATCACTTTTGAGAAATGCCTGAAAACTCTAATTGAGGCAGAAAATGCAAGAGGAAGTGATTTGGTTAGCAGAAAACCCCATGATTTTAGTTGTCACCATGTTGAGTTTTACTTGCCTGTGGGATAGTGACTTGGGGCTCTGATATGTGAATCTGAAGCACACAGGACAAGGCCAAAGCTGAAGAGATAGATTCTGGGCTTGTTGGAATATGGATGGTAATGAAGGTGACGAGAAGCACTGTGCTTCCCCAGGGAGCATGTGGAGTGAGAGAAGCAGTGGGCGGAGGGCGGAACCCTGCAGCATGGCAGCCTCTGCTGAGCAGATGGGAGACGCTGAGCCCGTGGCGGGGCCAAAGAAGGAACCATCCAAGGTACAAGGAGAGCCAGGGAACGTGGTGTCATGGAGGACTCAGGAAGGAAGGGATGGTTAATTATTTCACAAGTTCCAAAGAAATCCAGTCAGATTAAGATTTTAAATTGCCCATTACATGTGACATTTAAGAGCTCGTAAGTGACATTTTCTGAGAACACATTCAATGGAAGGTGGGAGCAACAGCCAGATTACTGAGGGCTCTGGTGGAGGAGGAAAGATTGGGTGAATATGAAAGTCTCCACAAGATTGCGAATGAGGAGAGATGTGGGGGAGCCTGAAGGTTACTACCTAGACGGTAGCTAGGAGACCAGAAGGCCAATGCCTGTGGAGACCACTTTGCTGGAAGAAGTTGCTTCTATGCCTTCCAGTCTCATTCACAGTCCAAAAGACACTTTCATTTCTTTTTTCTTTCTTTTCCTTTCTTTCTTTCTTTCTTTCTTTCTTTTTTTCTTTCTTTCTTTCTTTCTTTCTTTTGAGACAGGGTCTTACTGTAGAGTCCAGGCTTGTCTGGTGATTCGTTTGTAACCAAGACTGACTTTGAATTCATAGTAAGGCCCCTGTATCAGCCTTGTGATGTTGGGCTTATAGGTCTGTGCCAGCATGCTTGGTTTCCACGGAACAACTGAATTCATAGTTAGATATGAAATCTCTAAATCGGGCAGGCGTTTTGTTTTGTTTTGTTTTTCCTATTTCATAACTCCCCAACACCAGTCCTATATTTCTTTAACGGCATCTAGTTTTACTAAAACCCAAGCTACAGTTATCTGTTTATATGATAGATATTAACTCCTTCATTAGGTCTTAAGTAGCGTATATATAAGTGCAGTGTTTTTCTTTAATATTTACTTTTCTGTATTCTACCTGCCTACCCTTTAGAATATAAAGTATACAACAGAATGCTGCGAGGCTAACAGGAACTCAATAAATAATTACTGAAGGAGTACAGACACCTGAGTACCAATCGCAATTGTGTAGAAATAGTTGAGAACTTGAGTTAACACTGATTTTTTAAAAATAGAATCAATTAACTGAAGGTGACCTGCAGGTGGAACCGCTACTCTGATGGTTGACAGGCGGCTTTAGATCAGGCTTCTGTAACACACAGTCACTGGACAAGTTGAAGCTGACTTTCCCCAAAGATGGCAGTCCTACCTCTCTGTGCTGTGGGGATTCTAAATAGTTGGGAAGTAAATGCAATGGGGGAGAGCTCAATTTTGGTTCATCTGTCATATGTTTGATGATGAAAGTTCTTACCTTACCCAGAAATTTGTAAGTACTGACTTGAAAGAGTCCATTGCAGGAACACAAGCCGACTCCTCTCCAGTTTGTGCCCTTTAAGGGGTAATGGATGTCAAGTCCAGCCATTGTAATATTTCATTTTGATGAAGAACTACGTGGGAAGCAGAATTAATACCTAATTCCTACGTCTTCCTAAAATTCCTAGCACCAAGGTAACGTTCCTGTTTTAAAAGGAAGAATGCTGAAGATATCCTGGGGACTTGAGAATTTGAATACCTGTGCTTCCTTGAAGGCAGCTGATGGGCCTCTCTTACCTGGAGCAGGAAGAAGCACTAAAGTCATATTTCTCGCCAAGTGCGGCAGCCTTCAAACGTGAGCTCATCTGTTGGCAGTCACTCACCCCGTCCCTTCACCTTATCTCCAGGGAAGGTTAGAATAAGAGCAGGGCAGGCTTCCTGCGCCTGCAGGCATCTGATGGAGCTTGTGTGTAGACAATACACCGCTGCTGCTGACCAGAAGTCCTTACAAATCACGACATCATGCTAAATACCAGCCTCAGTCCATGCTGACTAGAACTGGATTTCATTTGTTCCCAAGACTGTAATTTGCTCCTGGGAACTGACAGGTTGAGCACTTCATCCCAGGGGACAGTGAATGACAGAACAGGACTGGCTAAGTGTTATCTGCTGTTACTCTGGAAACAGCTCCTAGCATCCACAGGCCAGAGGAATCATCTCTGTATATGATAAAGTGAACATTTTATGTGCCTAATGAGACTGTTGGCGAGTCTATTCCAATTACTTTTCTGGGGGAAACAGAATGGAGCATGCTGGCACATGAATGAATAGCGGCTGAGTGTTCATTTAAAAGGTCAAGCAGATTCGGTCCCTTCACAAGTAGAGACTCCTCCCATGGCTCCATCTCTCAATGCCTTCCCCAGATGCTTGCTTCTGATGCTGTGTGGTGCACCCAGGGTTTGATGGGGCCAGTACCGTGTGCACTTATTTGGGTTAACTCATCTTTTATTAGGGTTTCTCTTCAGAGAAATTTATGCAGAACAGTGGAGAATGAAATTTCTGTTGCAGTGCCATTGGGAGACGTGAAGAAAGGATTAGCTGGATGAAAGACACGCTAAGGTTGTGAATTCAAACAAGTGAGCTAGAGCCTGCCTGGGGAGTCATTTTCTTCAAACAGTTGTGACAAAAATCTCATGCAGATGCAAAGAAGATGTCAGGAAAGCTGTAGCTACCCTCCATTCTGGATGACCGTCACTGATTGCAAATATTTGTGGTGAAGTTACAAGCTGCCAATAGTCACGTGACACTTAGGAGGGAGCATAATTCGAGTGTAGACAGGGATGGCGGAACAGAGTGTCTTGATTAAGTGAGTATGTATTGATATTTCTCCTGTTGTTTTGACTTCCCAGGCTGTTTAAATTCAGTCTTGTCACAACAAAAAACAAAAGAGCCTGCTATGACATTGATTTTTGAAAGCCTTGCCTTGAAAGGATAGTGTTGTGTTGTTGTTGGTAGTCTGTGTGTGTGTGTGTGTGTGTGTGTGTGTGTGTGTGTGAGAGAGAGAGAGAGAGAGAGAGAGAGAGAGAGAGAGAGAGAGAGAGAGAGAGAGAGAGAGAGAGAGGAGAGAGAGAGAGTGAGCGCACATGTGTGCTGGGGCTGACAGGAAGGTAGAAATGTTTAAAACTGTGGCACAAATAATCATGTTAAATTGTTGAGCATAAATTATCAAGGGGAAAGCATTTTGATTGTAAGCATAAATCAATGTTATGCGCCACAAAATTGCTGCTGTTTGACTTTGCTGAAGTAACTTATTTTTGGCAGCTATAAGCACAATGATAGTTTGGAAACAGGAAGTCAGCAGCCAGGACCCTGCACTGTTACTCATGGGAGCAAACCACCAGCCAGTAGGGTTTGTGCGTATTAAGAAGTGCCTGGGTTGAGAAGTGCCCACTTCACACTCTCTAACCCCAGCCACACAAGCTTTAACTTGGGGGCCATGCCTATCGCAAGGTTTTCTCCATCGATACAGCCTCTTTATTTGGTGCTTCTAATAACTGCACTTATAACTTAAAACCA
The DNA here is from genome assembly GCF_903995435.1 of Acomys russatus. Lineage (NCBI taxonomy): Eukaryota > Metazoa > Chordata > Mammalia > Rodentia > Muridae > Acomys > Acomys russatus. Next base: position 21,348,586 of record NC_067150.1, read on the forward strand.
AACTTAGCTGTAAACTTCCAGCCTAGTCTCTCACCATTAAATCCACCTTATTGCTGGGTGTGGTGGCGCATGCCTTTAATCCCAGTACTCGGGAGGCAGAGGCAGGCAGATCACTCTGAGTTTGAGGCTAGCCTGGTCTACAAAGCAAGTCTAGGACAGCCAAGGCTATACAAAGAAACCCTGTCTCAGAAAACAAAACAAAACAAAACAAAACAAAACAAAAACAACAAAAAAAATCTGCCTCATTATAATTTTAAAACACTTTTTTTGGATTTAGCAGACAGACAATACACCATCATCTAGCCATCTCTCTATTATCTACACTGAAAAGAACCAGTAATTTCTACAATCAGAATATACATAAACCAGCACATTGGTCTCTGCTGCTCACTCATTGCATTTACTTTTTTATTGATTCTTTTTGGATTTCATATTATGTACCCCAATCCTACTCATCTCTCTTTCCCTTTGTACCTGCCCTCTGCCCTTCCACACCCCCCAAAACAATCTTGTTGTGGAAGCTGTAGTGAGTCATAGTGAGTCCCATAGTATGCCCTTCGGTCAACACTGCTTACAAATGTTCAATGAAGTGAGTCATCATCTGGTTCGAGGCCTGTGGCTTCTGCTACATTATCAATACTGGATCCTCACTGGGACTCCTCTCAGATATCCTATTGTTGCCCTGTGTCATGGAGATCCTGCAGCTTTGGATCTGTAGGAGCAGTCCCTACAGCAGTTCATAGATGGGGCAGATGTTGGGGTGGGCCAACTCAAAGTTCTGGATCTGGGCCTGGGTGGTGGCAGAGCTGGTCAGTCTGCCAGCTTTCCCACACAGACCATACCACCAGAGTGAGTTCTCCAGCACTGTCTTAGATAGCTCACCAAATGCTACAGCCGGGAAGGAGCAGAGCCAGGGCATGTGGTGTGTGTGTGTGTGTGTGTGTGTGTGTGTGTGTGTGTGTGTGTGTGTGTGTTTGTGTGTGTGTGTCTGTGTCTCCTTTGTCCACAATACCACTTGTCTGACTCTTGTCAGACAAGCCATTGGACCAGCTCTCCCATGCTCACGCCCTTGGGTCCGCTCACCTGCAACTCTGCAACCAAGGCCAGTTCTACTCTGCTGCCCAGGCGAGATGCAGGGCCTGCTCTCCTGTGGGCTGCAGCCAGTGAGGGGCAGGAAGGGACAGCTTTTGGACTCTCCTCTCCTCAGGGATAGTTCTCCTGCTTGTCATTGGTGGCAAGAGGCAATAGGGTGGAGGGAGCATTTGTGGCATTTTTGAAGTAGTGTTTGGGAAGGTGTAAGCACATCTGAGTACAGATGTTGCCACTCTGGGAATGTTCACTACTCAAAATGATGGTGCTTCTTCCAGGAAGCCCTTGCTAGAGGACAGAGACAGTCCTAAGTACTCAGATTGTCAACCTTGCTTAGTGCTTCCTCTTTTCCCAGGCTGTGCCACTTCAGATGGAAAGCAACAGGTGTCAAGAGCCACTTTTCCTTTCTTGTCTTCTTTTGTTCTTGAGTGTTCTTGGAGACAGAAAATACACTTAGTTTAGTTTGAAGAAGTTTCCATTTGGAAACAAGAGAGTGGAGACTAAGATGACAATTTCGAAGGGACCGCTGCATCCTGCCCTATTTTGTTGTGACTATAGAAAGTAAACAGAATGACATATGACAAAACTGGTCAGGAAAAAATGACCACTGATTGCCATCAATAACGCTGTCATTTCATGATAGATCATGGCCATATATCCTGGGACACAGGACATGCATCATGATACTGAAAACACAGGGCCCAGGGCCAGGTTGTCACAGGCAGAACCCTGACCTTTGGAAAGCTGTTACCTTTCTCTTGCCTCAACTTCCCCATCTTGGCAGTAGGATAATAATAGAGATCTGATAGATGAAGTGAGATCTGCAGGAAAAGGTTAGGAGATGGCATGCCACATGGGAAACAGTGCATGTTCATCCTTGATACTCATGTATGTACACGCACATACTACAGAACACGGCCCTCACCCAGAAGAGTCAGAAAATACATGTGATGGCAACTTCACACCCAGATCCATTCTTATCACTTGCTTGAAATGAATGCTCTAGTATTCCATTTATGAATGGATTTAATGGATTTTTTATATCCCCTTTTACAGAGTGGGTAGATATTATAGACAAATCTCTGGAAATGTTAAAGGGCACTTTAAAGCGAATAAAGGTTTTCAGATGTTTCCCCCATCTCCAAAGAGAAACAGTCACATGTCTAGGAAGTAGCCAACACTCAGTTAAACTGAACTCAAATTTATTTAAATTAATTAGATATTCCAAAATGCTTTTAAAAGACTTAATATATATTCACATATACGTATACATACATACATACATACATACATGGGTGTGTGTGTGTTTGTGTGTGTGTGTGTGTGTGGAAGTCAAAGTCATTGGATGCCCTGAAGCTGGTGTCACAGGTGGTTGTGAGCTGCCCAACATGGGTATTGAACTGTTTCTCCAGAAGAACAGCAAATACTGTTAAACACAGCTATTTGTTCAGACCCTCCAAATGCTTTCCAAGGGAAATAAATACAAAAGAAATCAAAGGTGAAATGATTGGAAGATCTGAAATTGCCATTTTCAAGTAATATGATCATGTGCAAAGAAGAGTCAAAAGAATCAAGCCATTATAGTGGAAGAGGCTAGTGACACCTTCAGAAGTGACAGTGCCATTAAGAGACCACATGCTCTCTATGCTGTTGTTAATAAGCTAGAATATTTAATCAATCTAAAGAGCTACCTATAACACTAGAAACCTAAAACAAAGGAAGCCAAGGAATGCTCTAGATATCTATAGACAGCTCTGAAAACCTAATGTATATATATATATATTATATATAGCAATAACTCAAAAGTATGTTGAGTTGGATCATTTCAGATGCTGAATTGGATAATTTATTATAATACAGATGTTAATATTTTCAAATTATCCTATACTTCAGTACTTTTCCAATGGAAATACTAGCTAGATACTTTTGGAAAGGACTTAATATACTTATTCTAAAATTATACAGAGGTAGAAAAGTTTATGACTGACTAGATCGAGATTGTGAATGAAGAGCACTGTTTTTTTGCTGGGAGATTTACCACAAAGCAATAGAAGTTAAAATAGATCATCCCTGGTCTAAGAGCAGACACAAAGACCAAAAAAGCAAAACAGGGCTCCTCCAGATAGACTCATGTGTAGTTGCCCATTTTACGGGTAGCACTGTAAAGCAGCCAAGAGGTGGTTGTCTCTTTAGCAGATGTCTTGAGATGAGCTGGCTTGCTGCACAGAGATGGAACTAAACCCCTAGCAGAGGCTCCGAGCAGTACTGGCCTCTGCTTAATTATAGATGCTGCTTGGAAAGGCAAAACTTTAGAATAACAGAAAGTATCAGTAAGACACAGAAAGTACATAAAAAGAAAAATTTTGACTATAGTCAGATGTCATGGATAGAATTGTTAGGGAGAGATGTAGATGATGACGAACTGACTAAAGATTAATACTTAAATTTCCTTATAGCTCCACAAGAGAAGGCCATGAACCCTGGACGAGGAACTTTTCTGTTGCTGTGATAAAATGCTATGGCCGAAGCAACACACAGAAGAGTTTATTTTGGCTGATGGTACTAGAAGGAGGGTTCATGAATGGAGGGCTGGTGGCATGGTAGCTGGTGTCCAGAGCAAGAAGCTGACATCACATTGTCACCTGCAAACAAGAAGCAGACAGAGAGGGCATGAGAAGCAGGGCAAGGTTATAAACCCTGAAAGCTTGCACCCTGCAGTGTATTTTCATGCCTCCTGGAGGTTCCATAACTTTCTCCAATGGTACCGTTAGCTGGAGACCAAATGTTTGGATATCTCAGCCTCTGGGAACCATTGCTCATTCAAACCACTATAAACACCAATGTACAAACAGGATATGAGCAGTACATTTGCATCAGGTGGAATTCAGTGAAACCTAGCAAGGAAAGCCCGAAACCAATTGAAATAAAAAAGTAAACTACTTCACAATCAGCAATAAATTGAATCCCATGTGGGTGGTGGGTTGTGGCAAAGCCTGGAAGTTCAGAAACCTTCATATTTAGAGCGGAGGCCAAGCTGTCTGTTTCCAAGAGCAAACACACACACACACACACACACACACACACACACACACACACACACACACACACAAACACACACACACACATACACGCGCGCATGTTTCCTCCTTGGTATGTATATTCCAGAAGTTTCCCCAGGGCAATGTGAGCACATGGATAAGGACATTCATAAGAGCACTGTTTGTGACAGTGGTAAAAAGAAGAAAACCTGCATGTCCCAATGGAGAAATGGAGAAATAAAGTGTGATGGAGTCATACTGTGAGTTATGGAGGCACATTTAGGAGTAACCCCACAGATCTGCCTGGCACAGCATGGCTAAGTCTTAACACGACAGTGTTTAAGGTGAAAAGAAACCAAGTATGGTCTGATGTATAGTATAGGAATGAGGGAAGATACATATAAACAAGTCAAGTCTCAGGTTTTACAAGAATATGTATAAAGCGATTTTTTTTATGTTCACATCTGCACATATCCATGTATCTTTATCTATATTGTATATCTATAGGCATATATTGTGTGTCTATATTGTAGAACTACCGCTGCCTTTCTAGCTCACACATATGCAAATGGTTGTCCATGGGAGGGCTACTGCAATAACAGTGAAGGATGGCTAGCAGATTGGGACACAAATGAACCCATGGTGTAGTGTGACCCTGAGTCAGACTTCAGATGAATACAGTTCTCTGCACCAGAGGACACCACTCCCCCCTTTCTCTCTTTCCTGCCTCCTCCTTCTCCTCCCTTCCTCACTCCCAGCCTCTCCTCTATTCCCAGCAAACTCCCAAAAAGGACCATCTATCAAGACCACCTTACAAGCAACTCTCAGGCTTACAGGATGAGTCTGTGTCTCTGCTCCCCCTCCCCCATACTGAGGTTGATGTCGCTTTATTTTTGGCACAGAGCCACTTTCCCACAAGTGGGATATCAAGGCATCCCTCTTCAGCAGAGCAATTGGGAATTTCATTTAGTTTCATTATGATAAAACTTCACTCAGCCTGAGTGCATGATAAGCAGCTCTATTGCATTTTCCATATCCACGCATCTTAGAAAAAGGCAAGTTGGGCTCCAAATGTATGCAGATGCTAGAATTCTAAGATGGAAAATAGTGTGTGGGGGTAGGAGGTGGGGAGAGGCAGCTCAGAAGTCTCAGATGCTAAATAACAGCAGCGAGTATTCAAAAACTATTTCTAGAATTTTCAGAAAAATCTTTAACTTCATCAAGGGATAAATCAATTTGCAGGTGCTATTGACAGCCATTTAAGTGAGAGGATGGAGCATCTTGAGTGGGAAAAGTAAATTAAAGGAGGGAGCTAATTAACCCCTGATAAGTGTACATTCCAGTCTATTTTCATAGGCTTGGCATTCTTGTTAGACTCTCTAGGGAGTTAATTTTTGGAGGGCGCTATATTTTCTAATCAAACTTTACCTGTTAATATCGCCCCCAGTTTTACCAACAAAGAGAGCAGATAAAAACATAGATGGAACTAAGGCATTCTTCAGTCTTTCTAGGAACTGGCATTTGCCAGTACCAGGTACCTACTGATAACAAGTGTTAAATAATTATTTGTGTACATTGAAATAAAAGGGTAATCGAGCTCAAAGGCTAATGGACTTCCACATTAGTGAATTTTTTCCTCCCCAAAGCATTTCCTATGGAAGTGATTTGTACTCATTATTTTTTATAGTCTCATCCATTCCTTCTTAACTCCTTCACCTGGTTCCTAATTACATGCTAGGGATAGGCCGGACTTTGCTATGTCTATCTGTCTAGTTTGCTTGCTTATGGCATGGACTCTGCACTGAAAGGATGCAGGAAGGGCGGGCTGGCGGTGAGCTCTAAAGGGCACAGTGGTCCCTTCTCTAGTTCCATTTGGAACCTATTTTACCCTGAAGACATGGATGTCTTTTTCCCTACTCTCTCACCTCTATTCCATTTCAGTTACTCAACATCTCTCGTTCTTTATTTTCTATTTTCTCTGTGGAGGCCTGGCTGTCCTGGAACTCACTCTGTAGACCAGGCTGGCCTTGAACTCAGAAATCCATCTGCCTCTGCCACCTAAGCACTGGGATTAATGGCATGCACCACCATGCGCAGCTATTCTGTGTCTTATAATGAAGATATTGGCATATTTATTGGTTTTTGTGAAAAAAATGTAGTTTTCGGGATTTTTCAGCATCTGAATGAAGATAATGAGTGCCAGTGTGTGAAACAGGAGTTGTTTTAAGAGTTCCCATGCATTTGCCACCACCCTCTGAGGAGATAGGACGCGCTCAGCTCCCCTTCCCCAGGGGCGAAACAACAGCCAATCAAAACTGCCTCCAGGTTTTCAGAAAATCCTCAGCTTTATGGGGCTCTTTATACTATCTGGGAGACCCCTCAGGAGTCAACTTGCAAACACCAAGGCTTTCTATCGTTATCACAGTTATTAACCCCGTTTCACAATTAGGTTGAAACTCTGAGAGTTTAGTTGAAGAACCCAAAGGCTGAGTAGTTGGCATGTGAAGGAGCCATGCATCCCGCCATGGAGCGTCTTAAATGGACTCAGGGCTTTCCCAAATGAAGCTCTGTTTCCTTAGAAACAGCCTTGGCCCTGAAGACAGAGGGCACGCCCTGGCTAGGATCTGCTTCGGCATACAGATGGAGCACGGTGGGCTCCAAAGTCAGTGGTCCTGTGTTCTGGAAGGAGACAGGTCTTGGGAAAGGGAAGAGGAAGAGGACTGGGATGGAGAATGAACAGGCTGCACAAAAATGAAGGTATTAAAGAAGGGAACAGAGCCTTAGGGGAACGTTAGTGCTGGTGTGAATAGTGTAGCGAATGAACATGTGCAAGAGCGGGCTGTCAGACAGGGAGGGGAGTCAGTACCCTCATCTTCCTCTGTCTATTTGAATGCAAAACCCCAACTCCCGCTTTCCTTCCATTTCTTTCCACCGAAAGGGATTTTAGGGAGGAGGCATGTTCCGTTTCCCAGTCTTCTAAAGGTGGCTTTATTGCGACGTGACTTTTAAATTGTACCTTCCAGACTTGGCCATAGTTCGTTTCATTAAGAGTGCTGACAGCCAGCGAGGGAGAGTTCTCTCTCCCTCACCCTTATGCTTCCTCACAACCAAAAGCTCTCTTGTATGTAGAATAGCTCTTGTAAACTACATTTTGATGAAATTAGAGGCATCCATATTAATGCCACTTGTTTTTCTAAATTTCCCAGAGAATGGGTTTTTGAGATGCAATGTTGTAGGTTCTGTCAAACTCACATGTCAGAGAGGAGTGCCTGAGTGCTCAACTTGTTATGTGGATAGCTCCTGATGCTCCCCCACCACTTGTACATACTTTGCAGTAGTGCTTAGTGTCTGCTAAGCCATCCGCAGTGCCACTCTGTCAGGAATCCTGCCTGTATCCTTGGCTCATGATTGCTGATTGAAGTGTGTGGCATATGTCCCCTATATATAGAAATGCACACATCTATACCCGGCTCTGTGGCTACAGATAAGCATACTGGCACTCCCACATGTGAAGCTGTGCAAATTTTTTCCCCCTTGACTCCTTCCTCCAACCCAATGATTTCCTAACGATCTGTTACCCATCTAAGACAGATTGCTTTTCATGGTTCAGCAGTCGCTGCACAGACATTCATTTTAATCAATAGAGCAGTCAAAAGAAAGAATAGATTTACTTGTTTTTTTCTTTCTTTACATTTAATTGAAAAATTTCAAATAATTTCCAACTTGGATGGATCTCAAAGTTTAGGAAGCCCTTACAGGTACAAGAATGAAGGGGTCTAAAATGGCCTTGGTCAGGAATCATTAACTCAGTGCTAGGCTGGAGTGGGGGTGCTGCAAACTTCCGCACAGCCCAGTAACTCACCTTTCTCTCACCGATTTCTCCATGCCTCACCTCCAAGTGCTCCCAATATTCAGGTGCACCCCCTTGCTTCCTTGTGTCTCCTTCGCCCTCTCCACTAATGCCTTCTCTCAGATCTGAGTCACTGATCCCTGGGCTGCCACACAGCTGTTTTCCCACCTTCACTCCTGCCCTGCCCTGCCCTTTGAAATTACTCTCTAAAGCAAAGCCCAACCGTGCCATTTCCTTGACCGCTGTGTGCCTTTGACTTTGTAATTGACTCTGTGGGATTTGGTTTGCTAATCTGTAAAATGGCGATAAGAAGTCAAAATGCCTCCTCCAGTGGGAATTTTCATTCTAGAATCTTCTGCAGAGCTGGATTTGTGCATAGGTACTGTGCAGAGGGCAGGGAGCCTTATGGAAGAGTGGGTGGGGTGTAGAAGGACACAGAGGGGATAGGAACTTCACAAGAAGACCAACAGAGCCAACAATCTGCTAAGGAGGGACTGCAAAGACTAATGCACCAACCAAGGACCATGCATTGAGAGGACCTAGGCCCCCTGCTCAGATACAACCAGTAGGCAGTTCAGTCTCTATAGGGTTCCCCTAGTAAGTGGGGCAGGGCCTGCCCCTGCTATGAACTCTGTTGCCTGCTCTTTGATCCCTTCCCCCTGCCAGGGTGCATTACCAGACCACAGAGGAAAAGGATGCAGGCAGTCCTAATGAGACTTGTTAGGCTAGGGTCAGCTGATTGGGGAGAAGGGCTCCCCCCCACCTCTCCCACCCCCACCCTCGCCTCTAGAGAGCTAGGGGAGGGGCATGGGGGAAAGAGGGAGGGAGGGCGGGACTGGGAGGAGACGAGGGAGAGGGATATGATTGAGATGTAAAGTGAATAAATATTTAAAAATACATGGAAATTTAAAAAAGAAGCCAAAATGCTTTAGCAGTGCACACAAAGTTCTTGTCCTCCATTAAACCAGCTAGTCTCCCAACATGCCTCACCTTTTCACAGCACCCAAAAGAATTAACTATCTCCTAGTCTCAGGGTCTCCAGGCATATTTGCTGGTCACATGGCTATTGGTGACATCCGTACTGTAAACTCCATTGGCCCGCCGTTATGCCTGGTACAGAGCTGTGCAGCCAGCATGATGAAACCTGATGACCATAACAGCTGGAGACAGTTTTGTCCAAGCAGTAACATCTGGAAGTCAGTCTTCTTTGTGTCAAAGTTTGATCCTGCTAGAAAACCTCCACCCAAAGTTCCCCTATAGGTTGGTGTTGAGCTGACATCCAAAGGCCTCTAGATCCTTGCAGACACATTATTAATAGAGAAAAGCAAACCATAGGCCAATCTGAGAAGGTTTTGGCACATTTCTGAATTTCGTTTTTATGCATTTAAAATGTGTTTACCATTTCATTCCACAATATGTCCTTATGTATCTTATCTTGTAGTGTTACACTGCAGGATGGTTATTATCACTCTCACTTCCTAAAGGGAGAAACTGAGCCATGAGGGCAGTCACTTCCCAGTCACAGTCGCGTCAAGTATCACAAGGGAGAGTATGCTCCTAATCTATTATTTTTGAGAATTAAATATGTGAGCACTGTATTTACATCTTTCTCACTTCTCCCTCTTCCCATAACTCTTCCTGGTTATCCCATGCCTTCCGCTAATATTCATGACTTATTATTGTTTTGTACACCCCCACACACATACATACCTGTGTGTGTTTGTGTGTGTGTGTGTGTGTGTGTGTGTGTGTGTGTGTGTATGTATGTATGTATAAAACCTGTGAAGTTTTGCTCATTTGTCTATATGCTTTGGGATTACTACTTAGGATCATATAACCTATCAAGAGACTTGCCTCTGGGGATGCTGAATCTGCCTCTCTTAATAGCCATTACTGCCTTTAGCTCTTCATCAAGGGACAGGGCCATGGGAGATTTCCTTCATCCATGTTGCCATGTCAACTGATGTTGTCATTGTGTAGGTTGCATTTAGGTGACCATGTTTCTGAGTTTTCATGAGTACGTCTCCTTGTAATATTTAAAAGATGTTATCTTAAAGCAGACATCCTGCTTTAAGTCTTCTGGCTTCTCCAGTGTTTGTGTCCATCCCTCCACCATGTTCCATGATCCATTTGAGATGCAGGGGTTGTGGTTTTTACGCATCAATTAGGGTTAGGCGCCCTGCATTTTGACCTGTTGTGGATTTCTGTGATGGTTTTCTTCTGCTATAAAAAGAAGCTTCTTTGATGAGAAGTAGGAGCTATTTCTGTGGATATAAGGATGGATATTTAGAATAAAAACGAGAATTACACTAGTTTTACAAAAATGTCCATAGTCAATTCACCACTGGGGTTTATGACCTCACCAGCCACAGGTAGTTGGTTAGGATTATAGTACTGGGCATGGATTCCCTCCTATTGAGTGAGGCTGAAGTATAGTTAGATGGCTGTTAGTTACTCTAAATATATAAATGCCATCACATCATTGTTAGGGATTTCTTGCTGTGCTGGTCAATATTTGTGGCTCATGGGCCTTACATCTGAGCAAGGGAGAGTCTTAAGGATTTCCCCTACTTGGACTAATATTACCAAACTATAAAGAATGGCCCAGGGTAATTTTCTACTCTTCTTCTAATCTCTTTAGGCAGATAGTGTGGGCTGCTCTAGAGTACCCAGATTCTGTATTCAGGGTGGCTGTGAGGAGCTGGGGCACACATCTTTGATTTGCAAGATTTGCCCTGTATTTTTGTCATGATCAAGCTTCATCAATGGAAGAGCCCCATTCCACCTCAGGGTGTGCCTGCCTCCTCTGAGCATCAGGCCTTCTAATCCCATCTGCTTCACGTGTCACTGGAAACACTGATGATTCTTCTGTCCCAAAGTTTTTCTGTGAAACCAATGAGATGACTGTTTAAACATGGCAACAATATTGGTTTTTTTCGATGCAGAGAACCATCCATATGACTCGCTTAAGACTTAATCTCTTTTAAATCATAAAAGTAGATCCAAATGAATAGGTTGGCCATCTACTTATCAAGTCAGTGGACCTTGAAACGTTACAGGCTAATAGATACAGCGTAATCTCCTCCATACCGACTCTTGGGAATGGGACTTTTCAGCTCAAACATATCTGAAGCTATGAAATACAAGACACACCTTGACCAGGGTGTCTTCTTAGTACAGTGCTTTTCAACCTGTGGGTGACGACCCCTTTGGGGTTACCTTAGACCATCAAAAACACAGATATTTACATTGCAATTTATAACTGTAGTAAAATTACTGCTATGAAGTAGCAATGAAAATAATCTTATGGCTGGGGGTCACCACAACATGAAGATGGTTGAGAACCACTGTCTTAGTTTGTGGTCCTAGTCAGCTTTCTGCCTCAAAGGGTATGGTAATTTTCCTACCCCCTGAAGGAGACCAAGCACAGGCTGAGTGTTCTGAGGCAAAATCATAGTTAGAGTGCCTCAGGTTATCAGGGTAAGTGGTAGTTGTCTGATTATAAAGTGGGAAGATGTTATTCAGATGTGGATATATCTGTAATCAGCAATGATGAAAAAGGAGGTTATACAGGGGGTGCATGGTAATTAAAGGAGATTTCATGGTCTTGGGGGCGGGGACATGTGGGGCCCCTTTATACCTACAAAATGTCCCACTGCTTATGATGTTAGGGATTCTAATGGGCATTGCCCTTCTTACAGAGTGTGGAGGAGGGGAGCCTGCACTCTGTTTTGGAAAGGATTTGGCCTTAGCCTTCTTGGAAGCATATAGGATGTCCAGTTAGCGTTTCGAGAAAAATCCACACACAAACAAACAAACAAACAAAAAAAAACATGGCATTTCTAGTGGTTACGGAGGAGAATGAGGCTAAAGGCTGCCTTTCTGGGTTTGCCTCTTAGTCCCCGAACAGACACACACTGAGAATCAGAGAAACAAATGTTACTTGACTGTACTGAACTCTGACACTTGAAAGTTAACACATAAATACATGAAATAGCTTGTAAAAGAAGTCAACTTTCCTGTCCTCAGGCTGTGGTCCTTCTGGTCCATTCAAACAAACCTCTGAGAGTTCACAGGGCTCTGAGAAGGCAGGGATGTCTAAACAACTGGCTCAGCCAGCGTGCTCAGAAAGGCACCTGGATCCCCCTTGCTCCTGTGGCATGCACCCTGGTGGAAGGTGAGGTGAAGCTAGCTGCTGAAGATCATTTTCTTTCACGGGGTACAGAACGAGACAACTCATTTCATATGCAAATTTCAGTAAATATTCCACCTGTCTCAATAGTTTCCAAGACTTTGAAAATCATTCATAGCCCTGTTACTCTCTAGGGGGGACATTCAGGGGTCCTCCTTGTCACTTCAAATGGATGTTATTAAGCTTGGAAATGGCATAGCTTCCAAGAAAGCCAACACTTGACAATTAGTGCCTGTTTCCTTGAATGAGTTTGAAAGTTTAAAATAGTCCAAGAAGACCCCTGCAATCCCTGCTCAATGCGATTTGATTTCTCTTTAAGCTGTTTTTAATAGCTGAATTACAGAACATTGCTGTTTACCAGCTAATAGGTTGTGAGCAGGCAGCCTGCACTGTGCTTATGGTGTATTCATCAGCTAACCTCTTGAGTTCATGGTCTGTGCACAAACTGAAGCTGAGCTAATTCCTCCTCACTGGAGTTATCATCTCTGTGTGTCTCTCTCTCCCCATGCTTTTCTGTCACATCTTTGTCCCAGCCTCTGTATCTTTCTTCACATGTCTTAATCTGGTTTTTCTTTTTTCTTTTTTTAAATTTTCTTTTGGGGTGAAGGAGGGAGTCAAATTCTGTCTGTAGCCCGTGTTTTGAAACCAGATAATGGAGGAAATGAAACAACCCTAAACAAATTGGCTGTGATAATTAATTAAGTGAAATGTAAGCCTCAGGCAGGGTATACTTGGATAGATTCCAGGAGCCTAGGTCTTCCTTTGTACATTTGTAATGTGATCCGGATCACATATAAAATGCCTGGAAGGAAGAGGCAGCTAGCAGAGAGGCTTAGGGCCAGTAAGAAGAGCCAATCTGCTGTTCAAACCTGTGTCTCCTACTCCCTAAAACATGAAGGACAGTTAATAGTTACTGCTATGGTTTGGGTAAGTGTCTCCCAAAGGCATGTGTGTTAGAGGATTGGTTTCTGATCTTGAGAGAAGGTAGAACCATTAATAGGTTGCCTATAGTGTGAGACCTTCAGATCGCATGGAATGCATGTTTAAAAAAAAAAAAATATTGAGATAGCATCCTTCCTTCCTCTTCCTTTTTTAATTCCTGGATACCCTGAGGAGTGTATCTTGACCCAGACACACATTCTTGAACATGATATGCTGGCTTAGCACAGACTTAAAAGCACCAAGTACGCTTGAACCTTGTGGTGGTTTGAATAAGAACAGCCCCAGCTTAGTCATCAGGGAGGGTTGGCCTTGTTGGAGGAAGTGTGTCCCAGGGGGTGTGCCCTGAGGTCTCAAAAGCCCAAGCCAGGCCCGGTGTCTGTCTCTTCCTGCTTCCTAAGGATCTGGATGCAGAACTCTCAGCTTCTCTCTGGCATACCTACGTGCCCCCATGCTCTCTGCTATGATGATATTGGACTAAACCTCTGAAATTGTAAGCCAGCCCCAATTAAAAGCTCTCCTTTATAAGAGTTGCTCTGGTCCTGGGGTCGCCTCATGCCTATAGAACAGTAACTAAGACACACCTGGACTGAGACCTCTCAAGCTGTAAGTTCCGATAAACCTTTTCTTTCCTTTGGTATTCTCCCCAGTAATTGGGTTGCAGACTAACATGTGTACCGTAAGTAATTCTGTAATGTTAATTATTATTACTCCTGGTACTGTTTTGAGGCCATAACAGTGTACCAGATTCTAAATTTTATATTTCTTGTCACTTGCTCCTCTCCACTGCTTTTGAATATGGATGCAATCATCTCCCTTTTATTGTTGAGAACCCAAAAAACTTCATCAATCTGAGCCTCCAGACAAAGCTGGTAAATGTCTGGACAGAATCTGAACTCGTATGGCTGAAATGAAATTTATACAAGACTACTGACAGGAAAAAGGGCACAGCGCTAACTGAATGCTTGACACTTTTCTGAGCCCTTTGCCTATATGTGACTCAGTTAACTGCCACAGAACAACAATGCTACAGGAGATAAGTGCTTATTGCTTCCTATTTTTCAGCCAAAGAGCCTCAGGCACAAGGCGTTCTATACTTTGCTCACATCATGAAGCCCGGTTCTGAGGTGTGGCACTAGGCATTGAGCCAGCATTAGTATACTTCTAGGATTCTCCCTTGTGCTGTCTGCTTCCAGCACTGCTTGAGTCCACTCAACACACATGTATGAAGTTGCTACATGATGCCAGTGCTATTACTTTACCTCTGGATATGGAAACAACTAGAAATGCCAGGGCCATACTGGTATGTTTGTGTGTAGATGTGTGGGTATGTGGGTGTGTGGGTGTGTGAGTGTGTGGGTGTGTGGGTATGTGGGTAATGGGTATGTGGGTATGTGGGTATGTGGATGTGTGGGTATGTGGGTGTGTGGGTGTGTTTGTGTGTGGGTATGTGGGTGTGTGAGTGTGTTTGTGTGTGGGTATATGGATGTGTGGGTATGTGGGTGTGTGGGTGTATTTGTGTGGGAGACAGCAATGAACTCAGTGGGATTTCCATTTCCTTTTTCCAGCACATCTTTTATAGTTGATTCTGAAATTCCTGTGTCAAAATGAAAGCTGTTAAGTGTAAGGTGACATTTTTAGTGTCATCCTGGCTGATCCTTTTGCTACCTAACATGAATGGCCTAAGACCATGTGCCTTCTGAGGATGGCTCTGATCCTTGTGGTGAAAAGCAGAGTCCACAAGTGGGGAAGCCCTGAATAGCAGTAAGTGCATCCATCCACCCATCTACCCATCCATCCACCTACCCTCTTACCCATCCGATGCGTGGGCTTCTGCGTACCTGTGTCAGAGGTCCCATGCCTGAAGTACAGGCTAGATGTAAAACAATGAATATTAACAGAATGAACAGCTCTACTGGAAGGAGAGGGGCTTAGAAATGCTTATACAGAAGGCTCTATGATCTCCTGCCATCTTTCTAATAAGGTAAGATGGAAGAAAGGCTCCACGATCTCTAGGTATTATGCAAAATAGTGGTGCTTCATCCCTTGCTCTGGTTTGTATGGATCCTTCTCGTCGCCGCACCCCATCCGTCGAGGCAGCCATATCTCTCCTTTTATTCACCTTGTCAAGTTTTCCTTCCTCATTCACAGCATGTCGTTGCAACGTGAGAAATAACAGACACCTCAAACAGTGTGAAAGCATATTAATAAATCATTTTAAAGTATTAAAATTGATATCAGGTTTTTTTCTGCAATATCTTATCATTTATAATTTATTAAGCATGTTATTTGTCACCTGGTTAAGCAAGAACAACTAGTATTCTATTGGGAGACCTGACTTCCCAATGCCTTAGCCATCATGGAACAGAAATAACAATGTCTTTCATGCAGAGAGGTGGCAGGATACAGCCAGCCTGGAGGTCAGTAGGCAGGATGAACTTGGGTTTTTATAGATTGTTTATTGCTTGTGAGGACAATCTAAAGCTCCCCTCACAAACAGGAAAGACAGGGATGCGGAAAGTGCACATGTTTTCCCTTTGCCATATGTCTTCCTTCTGGTGGGACAAGACAGTAGAAGGGAGGCTGCACTGCCTGGTTTCCTATGCTTGCTGTCACTCACCGGTGGCTTAGAGTCTGCTCTGGCAGGCACTATCAGAAACAGTTGAGATGCATTAGTAAGAAAAACAGACCACAGTTTCTGCTCTTGTGACGCTTATCGGCTAGCAAGAGGAGATGCGCATCCAAAAATAAATGCAATAAATATGTAAGTATGTTAGATTAGTAGGTGGCAAGTGTTATGTCTTTGCCTGGCCTTTTTATTTTATTAAAACAAGTTGCCACAGACTTTGTAATTTGTTACACAACAGATGCTTCTCACAGTTCTAGAAGAAAGTTGAAGGCATTGGTTGATAAGGTGTCTAGTTGTCCATTGATTGCCTGTGTCCTGGTTTACAGATGATCATCTTGCTTTATTCTTACATGGAAAAGGAAGAGAGGGGGAAGGAGGGAGAAAAGGAAAGAAGGACAGAAGGAGGGAGAGAGGGAGGGAGGGAGAGAGAGAGAGAGAGAGAGAGAGAGAGAGAGAGAGAGAGAGAGAAGCCTTCTGCCCTAATTATCTTCAAAGGCTTCATGCATTAGTTCTAGGCCACCCTGGTCTTTTGTTGCCCATCTGCAGGAGTGTAGATCTATGCTAGCTCCAAGATCCTGCCTCCCTTGCCCTTTTAGGAAGAAAGGCAAAGCGTAGGTTACGGAGAACAGCAGGGCCATATTTGGCAGGGAAGCTGCAGAGGCATTCATCCATCCTTTGCCAGAGAAAGTCAAGTGAAGTCAGGCACCAGTGGGCAACCTTTGCCATCCAGGGAAGTTGATAAAAATGCTGAGCAAGCCCAGATCCCAAATGACTGCATTTGAGAAGCTCTGGCCGCTTGGCTGTTTCCTCCTTAGCCAGCACTGACAACGTTTTCTCCATGGGTGCCTCTGGGGGTCTCTCTGACAATGTAAAACCTGGGATTTTATTTCTGTGAGCCACGGATGAACCTTATAGAGGGATATGGAGAGATCTGGCCTCTCAGTGAGGATTGAGGTGATTAAGACCAGGAAGCATCTAACTATTTTCTTTTAAGAGTTAGGCTCTGCTTCTAGTTTCTTCTTGCAGGCCGTGCTGTCTAGTTTCATGTCAACTTGACACAAGGTAAGCTGAGAGGAGAGAACCTCAATTGAGAAAATGCCTCCATAAGATCGGGGTGTAGACAGGCAAGCATGTAGGGCACCTTCTTAGTTAGTGATTAACTCATGGTAGGTGATGCCACACCCCTGGGAAGCTGGTCCTAGCTTTCTAAGGAAGCTGAATTTTTCATGAGGAGTAAGTCAGTAAGCAGCACTCCTCTATGGCCTCTGCTTCAGCTCCCGCCACTCTTCTGGGATTGAATTCCTGTCTTGGCATCTCTCAATGGACTGTAGTAATTCAGGATATGTAAACTAAGAAAACTCTTTCCTCCCAAAGTTGTTCTTGGTTGTGATCTTTCTCTTTCTTTCTTTCTTTCTTTCTTTCTTTCTTTCTTTCTTTTTTTTTCTTTCTTTCTGAATTTTAACTTTTTGTTTTTTCTCTTTTTTATTTAATTATTATTATTATTTTTTTTTTTTTTTTGGTTTTTCGAGACAGGGTTTCTCTGTGTAGCCTTGGCCGTTTGGTCATGATATCTCACCACAGCGATATTAACCCTAACCAAGACACAGAGTATCAAATAGTTAGGGAATTAGGACAAAATGGGAAAACCCTGTGGGTCCCCCATGTTTGTTGTCTACTAAAGCCACTTAACAGAGAGCTCTGGGGCAGACATGGAGCTATTAGGGCTCAATGAACGAGAGAACGAAGGAGTCTATAATTAGCATGCAAAAATTTATCTTGTCGTAAAGTTCCTTATGACATTATAGTTTTAGGGGTAAAAGTCTGGATTTCCCTAGTGGAAGTGTGTCAGTCATACAAATGGTATGGACCATGTGTGTTATGAATTGACAGTCATTGGCTTAGAAGGAGGCAAGGAGCAGGCTGGGGAGGACTAGATGAGTCAGAGGCAGCTCAGTGATGTCAAATATACTTTATCCTAAGACTCTTTTGTGAAACGTGCTAAGAATATCCATTTTTAGCTAGATATGCTGGTACATTTCTATCTTCTCAGCACTCAGGAGGCTGAGGCAATCCTGACTGAGGCCACGCTGGGCCTCAAAACAAAACAAAACAAAACAAAACACCAGTGAACACAATCATTAGTTTCCATGACTTCAGACTAGTCAGCCAGTCCTTACTGAGGAGCCTGTAGGTGTATCTTGCCAACCAATGCTGGGGAGCCTTATAAATGGGGCTTGTAGTTCTTGGTACCGCAGGTTAGAATTAAACCCTGAGGGTTTTGTAATAGCCTAGCCTCAGTCTAGGGAATCTGGCCTCATTCACCTGGGTGGGGCTGCGCCATGCATGCTTTCTTTGATGCCTGTAAGTGAATGTTGGGTGCAGGTCAGGTGAGGCCGTCTGTGCAAACTGGGGAGTTCAGGTTTCTATGCAGAAGAGCTGTGAACCCCTTTCTCACTCTGTGTCTCTGGACAGGGGCTTTCTGCTTAAATAACCTCATTGCAGGAAGAAGAGGTCATAGGTCTGCTCAGCTTTGTGCTTAGATACTCTGCAAAGCTTACTAGATGCTGCCAATGGCCACAGACTTCCATAGCCATAGGCTTTGTGGAGCAAATAAGTGGTCATCCTGGAGAGCTTATGGGCCAGCCATTTCTATCTCTCCAGCCCTCTCCAGCCCTCCTCCTCTTCCTCCTCTTTCTCCTCTTTCTTGGAGGCCTATCCCTGTCTGAATGAGAGATGCAAAGAGCATGTGGAACTTATGTTGTGCCACGGCCTAGCTGGTTCTGTCTGCTGCTGTATGTCCTGGGTGCCTCAGGTAATGAGGAGGGCGGCACTGGGCAGGCAGCCTGCATTAGTGCCGCCCTGTCCACCCCCACGTTATCCTGACTTATTACATTGTAATAAATTGAACCATTCCACTTCATTATTTCATATTTGAGGAGATTTATAGATTGTCCTGGTGGCTGAAGAGGCGGTGATTAAAGAAGCAGCGTGCTAATGAATAAGACTCTGCACAAAGCCATTTTAATTAATGCACAGCCCAGGGGCTGTAAACCACTTGCTGACAACAAACCTGCCCATTGAAGAGTTGAACTGACAACTTCCCATGGAATAAAGGCAGGCAGGGTGGCATAGGTACGCCATTCAAGTGGCAATTAGTGCGACTGAACCGGGTCTCCCTTCCCACCCCTGGGATTACCATGGTTAAACTGTCCAATAAGTATTTATTTATCTAGGCCCCAAAGTTTCTAGCCTCTTGCTCTCTGGCACCTCACTGTCTTCAGTCCTCCCTCGAATAGCATCTCCATGGATGTGAACACAGGATCACACCTGAACTTTCTGAAGGGTCCCATGTGGCTCAGACTCCGGGAGTAGAACACAAAACTCCACCAACCTTCCGCTATGCCTTTTACCACCAAAGTCCCATCAGAGCTCTACAGACAGAGCCACATCTTTTGCATTTTGAATTTTTTTTCTCTTTTCTTTTTTTCATCTTTGGTGGAGAACTAGCGTTGGGGATTCCATCCCACCATCCCTTCAGTAACCCAGCTGCCCAGTCTCCCCGTTTGTAGCTGCACAGGATCTCCTAGGAAAAGCCCACATCATCTTCTCCATTCTTGTCACATTGTTCTGCACCCCTGGGGGCTTTTGGTAAATGCCATTAGCTGACAGATGAAGTCCAAGGGGTGACAGGCAACACGGTGACCTTTCTCTGTTAGCTTAATGGTTTCCTGTCAGGATTTGATGTTGGAGACCGAGAACACAGTGATAAGATGGCTGTTCACTGAGTTGATAACCACAATGTTTCCGCCACGAGACAGAACATGGCTAGGTGTATGAGGAACACAGGTAATAGCGATCCTTCTAACAAAAGGAAGGCAGCTGCTTAAGAGATGAAAATCCCAGCCAACAGAACAATGTGAGGCAAAAAGTACTTAATAATGAAGTGGAGTTTATTGAATTAACTGTTCCATTTAGCAGACATATCGGCAGAACCAAGGCGTGGAAGAACACAATCAAGAGTGTGACTGGTGATGGAGCTGAACTGGACGTGGAGATCGGGAACCACGGAATCGATTTGACTGCCATCTCAGAGCTGGGCTGCCTCTCAGCTAAAGGACCCTCCACAACAGAGAGGAGACAGAGTTTCAGATGTCTTCCATATAACCCAGGCGACTTTATTCTGGCAATAGGTCATATTGCTTCTTATCTCCCACCTGCAGGCCCTGACATATGGGCTGGTCATCCTGCCTGAAAAGTGACCTAGTCATTCTAGGGCTGAAGTACTACTGGGGCAGACTTTTGGGCCAAGTGGGGCAAAGCCGTAGTCCAGCTGAGTGGCCCAAAATGTAGAAGCAAATGGCCGAGTCATTTATCTTTTCTCCTTGAATAAAGTGTGTTATCTGTACACATTCACACCCCATACTTTGCTATCTGGAGAATAGAGCTCCAGTGTTGCTTTAATTTAGCTCCTGGTCTGTGATGTCACCAGGCACCTGTCTGTCCTGCTGTATCTCCCTTCTTCCCTTGATGCATCTTCTTAGTTCTGCTTCATCCCTGTTGCTAAGGTTGTCTCTACATTCAGGAATATAACCTTTCATCTCCCATTGACAATTACTGTAATACTTTTTTCTGTATGTATGAGTATGTGTATATATGTGTGTGTGTGTGTTCGCTACGTGCAGGGGTGTGTGTGTGTGTGTGTGTGTGTGTGTGTGTGCGCGCGCGCGCGCATGCGCGCATGTTCAGAGCGATGTGTGTGTGGAGGCCAGAGGCAAACCTCAGGTGTCATTTTCTCAGAAGCTGCCCATCTGTTTGTACTTCACTTCTATAATAGCTTAAGAACCTGTGGTTGAAACCCTCTTCACCAAAACCCAAATAGAAATACCGGGCATGATAGAATTCACCTGTAATTTCAGCACAGGGAGCTAGAGAGTGAGATCCCTCGGCCTTACTGGCCAAGCCTACCCTAACCAGCAAAGGTCCAGCCAAGGGAGAAACCCTGTTTCAATAACCCTGATATTGTTGATATTTATATGCAAACTAAAGTTAACACCAAGAAAAGTTTGAGTGAGTTAGACTATAGGTATTTGTAATATAATACATGAGTGATGTATAGACCTCACAAGTATATACACTGATATAAGTAGGTTGTACTTTCTTTTAAGGTTTGTGGACTATTGTCATATCATATAATTTACATGCTCTTCATGCTATCTGCATTTGACATCTAGAAGCATCTAGAAGACACTTGGCTGAACCAAGTATCAGTGGCACAATAGAAGGAAAAATACAAAACTCAATGCAGTGAGATGGCTTGGTGGGAAAAGTCACTTGCCACCAAGCGAGTGACCTGAGTGTGATCTCCAGAGCTCATGTGTTAAAAGAGAGAGCCACTCCTCTGCATTGTCCTCTGACCTCCACGTGTTCACGCCAGTGTGTGCCAAACCCTACACACCCACATAAGTAGATCTAAAAAAATGTTAATGTTAGATTCCAAGTAGAAACTCTCCCATTAGTGTGTTCCCCTGCCTTGGTGACAACTTCATTGTTAATTATAATTTTTGGAAGAGTGGTTATTAAGTACCACTAGGTGTTTCATGACCAAGATGGGGAAAAGGCTGAAGCTGAGAGGTTGGGAAGGGTGATGATGGGCAGAATTTTGTAATTATCAGCACAATTATTCTACACCCAACTTTCTGTAACATCCCTAGACTGTCAGTCATCTATAAAACATATTTTTGGAGCTGAACTAAGCCAAGTGCACCCAGGAAATAGAATTCTCAGGTAATACATGAAGCATCATTTTTAATGGTGGGTGGGGGTGCTGTGTATGCAGCATCTTTAAATACTGAGCAATACAAGAGAGAGGATTCTCAGGCAGCAGACTCTACAGTATAGACCTTCCAATTTTACATTAATAAAGGGGAATGCTTTTTTTTTTTTTTTTTTTTTTTTTTTTACTTAATTCCACCTTCAGAAACTCACTCTGATTCAAGTGTAATGAGAAGCAAGGTTGGGGGTGCATCACCCTTTACCCTGTACATATTATCTCAATAATACTGAGTTGGGAGGTTCGTTGTCACAACTGCAAGAACACCATTGGTTCTTGGGGGTTGCTATGAAGTAGAAAGAAAGCAGGAGAAATAATTTTGTAGCACTATACAAATTGTTTCCCAATATCTACCTGAAAAGGGAAATTTCTTGGCCATTGATATTTCATAAGGCTATGTAAAGATGGTCTTTCTACCCCTAAGTCCACATAAGCCAACCATCATTTCAGCTCTTTTGGGTGTCTCCTTCCATGCATTCCTTTTAGAGCATGGCTGATTTGTTCTCCCCTGCTTGGTATAAAATAGCTCTACACTAGTGCATGAGGCCCACTGGCCCCAAGGTGCTGTGAGACCAGAGAAAGAGGCAGATTGAGCTAGGATGGTGCAGAGTGGGGTTTATTGGGAATTTACTGATGGAAGCATGGCTCTCAGTGGCAGCAAGATTGTAATTTGGGTCATAAAAAAGGGATGTACTTACGGGCTATGACAAAAATATCTTTATCCCAGCTACACTGTCCCTCATGTACCTTAAGATGCACACCTCTGTTCTTGCCCCTTTTATTATTATCTAAGGCACTATCCTCTCTGGAGGCTGGTAATGTGCTTAACACACTTCTTAGAATTTTATTTTATTTTTTTTTGTCCAGTTAAGCTAGTCAGAAGAACTAAATCAATACGGCATCTGCTTGAAAGGATATGGGAACCAACCTCAGAAAAAACTCAGAGGAGCCTAGGATAACTGTCCTCAGAGGGGCTTCATCCAGCAGCTGATGGAAAGAGATGAAGAGACCCACAGCCAAACGTTAGGCAGAGATCGGGGAATACTGGAGAAGAGGGTGAGGAAAGATTGTAGGAGCCAGAGGAGTCAAAGATACCACAAGAAAACCCACAGAATCAACTAACTGGAGCTCATAGGGGCTCACAGAGACTGCATTGACAATCAGGGAGTCTGCGTGGGTGTGACCTAGATCCTCTGCATGTGTGTTACAGTGGTGTAGCTTGGTGTTCTTGTGGGATTGCTTACAGTGGGAGCAGGGGCTGCCTCTGCCTCTTTCACCTGCTTTTAGGACTCTTCCTTCTGCTGAGTTGCCTCAAGAAGCCTTTAATGAATGGAGGTGCCTGGCCTTACTGCAGCTTGATATCCCACGTTCGGTTGCTATCCCTGGGAGACCTGCCCTTTTCTGAAGGGAAATGGAAGAGATGTGAATCAAGGGGAGAGAAACTAGGAGGGTAGGAGGGTTGGAGAGAGAGGAAACTGAAGTCAGGAAGTAAATATATTAGAGGAAAAAACTTTAGAAAGTGAGGTTACCACAATAAATAAACAAATCATAAAAAAAAAAAATCTGGAACTGTCATGGTTTAGTCAAAAGGCATGTCACAAACACAAGCCCAGGGGACAAGCATTTCAAATAAATGAGTGAGACAATACCATCTAGTAGTGCTAATTGGCTCATACTGGGACCAAGTCTAATACTGTCCAGTTTTATTTTATTTTTGTACAGTGCACTTAAAGGCAAAACCAAATGGCTCTAAATCATTCCAATGGCTGAAACTTGATCAAGAGTTAGTTTGTGATACTGGTGGCTATATGCTGGTGAAAAAGTTCACAACCAAATTGCAAAGGCAAGTTGCTTTATGAACAAAGGAAACAAAAGGCACAGCATATTTTTCCTGGAAATTCTTGTTATAATTTGCTCACCGAAGGACCCCAAAGCTCTGCGCTCAGCCCATGGCACTAGTGTGAGGAAGTGGAAAACTTAGGAGGTGAGGCCCAGGAGAAGGAAGTTGGATCATTAAGAGTGTACCTTTAGGGTCTCATTATATAGCCTGGGCTAGTGTAGAATTCATTATGTAGTCCATGCTGGCCTCAAATATGTAGCAATTCTCCTGCTTCTGCCTACTGAATGCTAGGATTATAGATGTGTACCACTATGCCTGCCCAACCAACTAACCAACCAAAACCAAAAACAAAACAAAACAAAAACCAACAAAAAACCAACCAACCAAACAACAACAACAAAATGAATGTATCCTTAAAGGGATAGTGACACCTTGGCCTGTTTTTGTCACTTTTCATTTCTCAGCCACCATGAGGGGAACAGGTTTCCAGTACAACATGCCCACCCTACTCCCCATTGTTGCCATGATACTTTGCTTACGGACCCAGAGGTGACAGGGTCATAGACTAGAACCTCAGATCATTTGAACCATAATGAACTCCGCTTCCATTTGAGCTGACTTCTCTCAGGCATTTGGCACAGGATGGTGCCAAACAGAATGCTCATGTCCGATGCATATCATTTATTATCTTGCTTTAATCAACTTCATCTGTGTCAATCCTTGTCTTCCTTCTTTTACTCCTATTCCCTCTAATATGTCTTCCTCTTCCTCTGTTTCTTTTGTCTGTTTCTTTTTCTATAGGCATGTTTAGACATTGGAAGACACACCAGCTTCATTTCTTTCTTTCTTTCTTTCTTTCTTTTTTTTTATACTTTAACTGGGTGCAGTTTATTGTCTGTGAAATATATCTTCAGAAAAGTGTTCTAAAAAACAAATATGAATAACCCGGTCTTCCTGGAGGTGTGACCCAAGAGGCACCGAGTTCTAGAACCAGTTAGATTGCCAGTGGGCAGGTGGTACCAAGACTCAGGGAGGCCAGTCTCCTCACTCACCACCCTGTGGCCCTGCCAGGACATTAGCTTCATAGAAGACCCTCCCGAAGTCCTCAGGGCTGGTATGGAAGGCAGCTGTTACTGGGCTTTAGAAGGGAGAAACATTGCTGACTTTCTTTACTTCTAACTCCACAAAACCTCTCACAGAACGTCACTTGGCATATGTTTGGCGTGAGACAGAAAGAGGGAAAGGTAAATAGCAACAAACTACAAAGTGCGTTATTAATTCCACAATTGTTTCAGCACTAACTATGCATCTGGAACCATGTTAGGTGGGAAGAATTTGGGGTGCAAAGAAATGCCAAGTTCAGTGTGGGTGACCAGCTTCATTTTTAATTGCTGAAAAACATAAGGAGCCCAGGGACTCCATTTGGGGTGATCTCAAGCAGACAGATGTGACCTGTACAGGGAGCAGGAGATTATTTAAGCTCTACTATTGTCTGCAACAGTCAACACACTGCATTCGATAAATGACTAGTCCTTTGGCCAGCTCATTTTTATTTTTATTTTAAATTGTTCCTCCTCTTTTTGGACATAGCAAACATTCCACTGTAATTGCTATTGCTGGGATTAGTCCCAATCTATTTAATATCTCTGGAGGCTCTATTTCCTAGGCCATGAGCTAGGTGCCTGGGAAGATGATCATGGTTTAGAAACCAGAGGTTTATTGGGAGTCTTCTTGGCTTCAAACCCTGTGATTATGGAGTAAGAGAAGTAAGGCCAGGTAGTGGGAAAAGGAGAGTGGCTGAAAGTTACAGCAAAGGACTTAGTCGATCTTACAGAGAGTTCTGGAAGCTGCATGGCCCCTTCAGAGAGGGCCCTTGAGAGGAGCAAAACCAGCCCAAGAGTTTCTTTGAGAACCTGTTGAAAGGACAAAGGGAACTTTAGTTCTGTGTCCTTGTCC
Organism: Acomys russatus; assembly: GCF_903995435.1. Lineage (NCBI taxonomy): Eukaryota > Metazoa > Chordata > Mammalia > Rodentia > Muridae > Acomys > Acomys russatus. The sequence continues at coordinate 21,373,949 of NC_067150.1, forward strand.
AGCAGTGGACTTGGCAAGGCTGGTTTAGGGTGGAGAATCAGGGCCTCATAAGAGTTCCGGTGCAGCTTCTGGAGACCAACTCTTCCCCCTGGCCTGTGGTTATCATCTCTTAGGTAGCTCTTTCTGAGGTACCCAGGTTCCCTTTGCCAACACTGTCTGACTTACCTCTCTGCTGACCTTGGCTGTTTGGCCCCTGCAAACAGTATATAAGATGCTATACTTCTTAATGAACTCGCTTGGCCTACATCATCAACTTATGCAAGACTGTCTGGTCCCAGCTTTGCTTCTGTCTTCTTTATTTCTAATCCCCTTTCCTCATTGTTTGGGACCCTTATTCCTGCTGGTTGGGAACAGCCCCTAATTGAAGAAAAAGGTCTAGGCCTTTGTACAGTAGTCTTCAGCCTGTGATGGTTCAATTTGTGAGTCTTGTACTTTATGTAGTACGAAAGCCATGAATGTTGTATAGAAATAATATTGTGAGTTTTGATTTTGGATTTTTTTTTTTCCTCAAAGCTAGCCAATCTGGTGTTGACCCTCCATTGAGACTGCCATACTGGGCAATAGCATTCACCTTCAGCTTCTAGTAAGCCATGCTATGGTGAAGGAAACAGCAGGTGCTCCACAGTTCATTGTGCTGCTGAGATGGGATGTAGGTTAGGTATATTTAACACATTTTCACTTATGACGTATATGGCTTCTAAAAGACCTAAGAAGATGTAACCCTATAATAAATCAAGGAAGCTATGTACTACCATATTGGTCCTTTAGAAAAGCTGTTCCCTTTGGCTGAGGGAAATTCTTGGAGAGAGAATCATCTGTGAGACAGCAAGCTATGATTTTGGGCCCAGACTCCTCAGTCTGTATAGAATGAAAACAAGAGGGTCTCATCTGTATACCAGTAAGGTTAGGGAAGAGAGATTTAACCCTTGCACTGACAGTGAGGAATAGTGAAACATCAATCTGCTTATTATTTATGGACAAGACATGCTTTCTTTTCTTATATGCTCTGTCTTCACTCTTCTTACACACGTTCTGTACAATCTTATGACAACACGCTCACTTCTCTCCCTGCAAAACCTCTGCTGGCTTCCTGAAAGCATATTTTGTAGCTATTTCTAAGTGACGTACAGATTCTGTTCCAGGGAAAATAGAAAGATTTGCCACTATATTTTAGGGATCTGTTGAGCCTTTTCCAAAAGGCTCCACCAGGGCAAACAGTTTAGAAATGCTTCCTTGCCCATGATGCAGATATTCACAGGTGCATGACTTCTTTGTCATCCATGTCCTGAAGAGACAGGTTCTCTCAAGAAAGCGCAACCTCACTCTGAAAATTTGCCCCCCCCCCCACCTCCGCTCCGAGTGCACGTGAGACACCTGGCTCCACCTGTTGCCATGTGAGGGAAGTGCAGAAATGAGCCAGATGCATTTAAGAAATCCCACATAAAAAGTAAACACAACACAAGATGAGGCCTGTGGTCTACAGTGTTGATGATATTTACTGGGTGATGGATGAATATGGCAAGGAAGGCAGCGTGGACTGAGCAGGGTGGACTGGCTGGGTGGGGAGTGAATCAATCATAGGGCCTACTCCACCTGCCCAGTGGGTTCATCAGTTTCACAGGCTTATAAATTACCCCTGATGGAGGGGGGCATGTTGGGCCAGGTTATGGTGACTTCCACAGCAGAGATCAATAGGCATTTGGGAACAGAACTCCAATAAGGTGGTTGTGATGCACTCCAGCTTGATTCATCAACTGCACTTGCTTTTTAAAGTCTATATGTTCAGTCCATAAGCCCAAAGGAAGAAACAAACAACAACAGTGAAAGAGCTAGACTTAATTTCACATGTGCATGTATATGCTACTGTATTTAGAGCCAGGATTCCTGGACTTAGGTCTTGCTTTCACCACTGTGTGTATGACTTACACAATTTGCTTAAATAGCCTCTTTGTGCCTTGGATTCATCCTTTAAAGTGGCAATAAGAGAAATCAATAACACCCGTGTCCTATAAGATTAGTAGTTCACTGAATTAAACCAGTTAGTATTTTTCATTCATTCATTTATTCATTCATTCATACAGTCATTCATTCATTCGATCTCTTTACAGCCTGATCTCAGCCTCTTCCCTCTTCCCCTCCCAGTCTCACCCAAACTAGCTAGCGTTTACCAGTTAGTATTTAAGGGTTTATATGCTTAATTATATGGCCTAGTCAGTTTTACCTGCAGTTTGTTTCAGAGGATTTACTTGATTCTTCCTTAACAGACAGGACACTATCCTGTATGTCACCCTAAAGTACATAAATCCAGGCCTGATCACACTTCCTTCTCATCTTAGAGAATGAAGGGCGTCTTCTGTCCCACACTAGTTCTCCATCAACACCCTTACTGTGCCCTGTCCTGTGTCAGTGCTCTAGATCCACTTCCTATGTCCCATCTACTGTTCCTTCTGAAGCTTTTGTACATGGTAGTATCTTTTTTTTTCTTTTCTGATGGCCTCATATGCGTACTCTATTTACATATATGAGTCTCTCCAACTAAAAATATGCAAATGAAATGTCGCTGTTGATCCTGCATCCTAATCTGGCTATTCTTGTACTTTTCTCTCATATTGATTTAAGCATTCAAAAAGAGTGTTTTCAACTTCCAATCTTTTACTTGTTCAATTTTTAGAAGAATCTTCCGCCAATAGCACCTTAATCCTTCTATTAAAATATAATCTGATCTGCTGGAATGATTTTAGCAAGTTCATTAGCATTTTTTTAAAATTGAAAATCCAATGAGCATTTTCAGCCTTTATTTTAGTAGCTATAGCTGGTGTTGATTCTTAGTGCTAGGCTAGTCAATACATGTGTATTCATTATAGTTATAGATTCTTAGGACAATGGACCTTTTCATTTGTACAAACCTGCCATAGGTTGACTTCCTCCACTTAAGCATTTCTTCTGTCTTCATCAAGGGCTATCCCATGTGGTTCTGCTTTTTTGAAACACTGTCACCTATATTCTCTGAGGTATCTCTGCCCTGTGGTGGCAAAGGCTGCATATAGACGCTTGCAATAATACTCAGATTTAAACTTTGAGTCCAGGGATTTGTGCACGTTTCTGGCTACCTTAATCAATTTTCTGATGGGTTTCTTTACCTGCATATTCCACAGAGTCTATGAACTCAACATACCCTAAATTTCCACCATTCCTTTCATCAACAATAACCTTCTCTATGTGTATTGTATGGTGCATTTCATGCCTTTCTGTCTATATCATCACTCAGGTATTAATAAGTTAAAAATTATCAGAGTTAGCAAACTTAGAGCAATTGTTTCAGAAAGTATTTTTAAAAGACTAATTTGGAGGTGATTATGCATCATATTTTGGAAAAAAATGTCCTCCTCACTTTTCATGATAATGAATATGAAAAGTGGTGGTCATGCCACCTCAGTCACAGTATGGTCTTCTTCCACCTGAACCTAGCTCTGGTTCTAGGAGGGATCTGGTTGCAGTTTTCAACATGTAAGTCAAAGATCTAGGGCACACAGTCTCAAGCTCTGGATTCAAGTCAGTAGCCAGGTGACCATGGTTTACCGGTTTCTGGGAATTCAAATTCTTTACCTTAAAATTATTAAGAAGCTTAAATAATTTGATATAGATGGAAATTATTTCCTTTTTGAACTCACCAGAAAATGGTTCTGATAACTCATTGTCTGATTTCAAAATTTAATGAACACATAGGTAGACTAGACCTAATACTCAAACATCCCAGACCATCTTTCTTTGATGTATCTTGTGTCATGGAGCATTAGTCCCTGATTTCCTTAAAATCATGACTTCCTTATTTTAAGATATTTGGTCTCTTCTCATTTTTCTCTTCCTTTGATAAATCACCCACATTCATTTAACCTTTTTTTCTGAGTTTTCATTCTCCACCTCTTTAATCATTTTCACAGCTCAAATGCTCTGTCTTGGACCTTCTCCAATTTCTCTGTGTCTTTTGGAAAATTAGAATTCCCAAATTGAACATAGCGCCCTAATAAGGGCCAAGTCAAGACCAAATATAGCTCACGACACTCTCTCCTGTCAGTTGAGTGACAGACAACACTGCTGAAACTTCTCAGTAGCTCAGCAGTTGGCAAGGCACATGTCCTCGCTGCAGACCCCAGGACTGAACTTTAGGGATGCAATCAATATACACTCACGGGAGTAACTTAGTGTTGCTGCAAATGACCTCTGGAGATGGGCGAGAGGAACCTAGAATTTTTAGAGGATGCAGCCTAGTGTGTCTCATGTACAGAGCCAGCCCAGCTAATACACACTTAGAATTTGGGAGAAAAGAAGTGTAGTGTTTGGACTTAAACATTTTTAATAATAATAGGGACAATACTGCTAACCGTTTACATCTTCAACACTTTCAGGTCATCGTAATAGAGTTTCAATGACTCTCATTATTCAACGACATGACTACTTCAAGTTCTCCTCTTCCACAGAAAGAACGCATTTAACTTCCTCGGTTGAAGAGATGAGGGATCTACAGGGACTATTGAAAAATGAAATTTGGAGCAGGAGGCAAATTAGGGCTGATAAGTGGTCCAATTGGTGTCCAGCAAAGTCTAAAATATTAGAGACTCATTACATAGAGAGTGCGGCGATTCAGCGAGGTGTGGGACAAATGATTTAGAAAAGGAAATTAATTTGGGAGTAAGAGAGGCAGAAGATCTTGGCTTGGAAATTTTTAGCAGGGTTAGAAGTTTAGAGACATCGCCATGAAGACAGAAAGTAATGATCTATATGAAGACCGTGGGCTCTGCAGTTCAGCACAGGAGGAAGCTGAAGTGTGCCTTTTCTCTAGTGCTCCTGTCATGAGAAGCAGTGGGACCATCAAGATCCTCAAACCCGACACTCAGCCTCAGAGGCATGTGTATAACACTAAGAAGAGAGTAGATTTCTAAGATGGTCACTCACCACTAGATGTCATAGACAGTTATTGGGCCTGCTGCTCTTGTCACTTGGTTTGTGACAGGACCCAGAGCCCTTTCTCTTGTGCCCTGTTTCCCTGGAAGAGACTGAACCAATGAAGAACTGGTTAAACTTCTCCAGTTTGGAATGATGGCATGTGAACTGTTTTGGCTGACAGTAAACGAGGACAGGTGGTGCCACCTGCCGCAAGCGATTCCATTCCAGTTGGCTCTAGAGCCGCTGTTCTTGGTATGTTTGTAGTTTTGTGGGATTCAGGTAGGGGAGAGGAAAGGGAAGGTGGTGGGCAAGGGAGGAGATCTGGGGGTGTTCTGATAGGCTCTCATTGCTTGGCCATCCTTTGTGTTGTTGCATAGGCGCACTGGCGTTGAGAGACGGCCATGTAAGGACATGTTTGAATGATTGATGTTCCTGGATCCCTTTGGTGGCCTTTTCCTACTGCAGATGCCTGACACCTTTCTGTACTTCATTGAGGTGACAAAAATTACTTTTTTTCTTTTTTTTAGAGAGATGACGTTCCTTGGTGCCATGAGTCCTGGTTGAGGACCCTCTGAGACTCCTGCCTTCATATGGATGATTTCCTGGAGAAAGCCCCTCTACCATTGAGTCATGCACAGAAGTCGGGCCAGCAGCAACCTCTGGGTCTTTATGAAGCTAAACCACAGCCAGTGACCTTTCTCTGGAGCAGAAAATGGAAATGGGCTATCTAAAACTATCTCACTTTCTGAAGGTGACAATATAATCTCTTGCAAGTTCTTCTGGGGTCTCCAAGCCCATGTTTCCTAAGAGCAGCCCAGTGTTTGAATACAGACAAACTCAGGATTGGAAGGCATCACTAGTGGAGCTGCTTTGCCCAAGAGCAGCTGGCATACATCGGCTCTCAACCTTTCTCCCTTTACTGACTACATGGATGCTTTGGACACATAAAAGCAGGAGAAGCAGGTGCATTCAGATGCCTTGGAGGCAGACAGAAGTCGGAGTGGCTTGCTGACCACATATCCTTGAGATCACAGACTAACCTTGGAGACTTCCTTGGTTTTGAGGACTGTGCTGTCTCTAGGGGACTTCTGGATATTGCTCTAGCCAAAGTTCCTGAAGATGATGTTGCTTTGTTTTTCTTGACTGACTTGATACACTTCAGCCTGTCTAGGGTTCTACATGGCAGGAAGAGTGAGGCAGGATGTGCCCATCTCAGTGGTTGTCATATTTATCTGGTGTCTATTGTGAAAAGACAGTAGGCTAAATATTTTTGCATAATCTGCATTATTCACCATGTCCTTTGGGGTAGATATAATTGCCAAACCATCTTGGGAGACCATGGGATAGATGTAAATGGTTAAGAATAGCATCTGTGAGGGTAAGATTAAAAGGGCAGAATAGCAACAGTATACCTCACGGGAATAAATTGGACAGCAATTGCCAGAGTGCATTGTATGTGGTCTCAAGGCTTTCGTGGGGATACTTCTGCCTGGAGTATGACTGCAAACAGGTTTTGTTTTTCTGGCTAATTGGGCACTTGTTCACAGTGTATCCTCATTCACAGAACTAAGCAACAAAGAAGTCTGTGGTGTCCACAGGAGGGAAACAAAGCAAAACCAAGTCCAGACCTGTGCAGTGCTATTAATTCAAATTAATGACCCTCCCCTGCAAATAAAGCTGGTGTCTGACAGATTGCTGGCTCACGGAGGGCAGCAGATGAGAACAAACGAGGGGCTCTGCCGTCTGGCAGGTGAGTGTCGCCTCCTCCTTGTCCCTGGCTGCCCACAGTTACCTCTTACAGGTGTTCTCTGTCCACTGCATATTTTCCTGCCCAGATCTACCATCCCAGGGGACCTACAGTTCTGGAGCTGGGCCCAGGGGAGCTGCATCTTAAAGGCTGACTGACAGTCCCCAGGTGCAAAGTCACATTGCATAGCACAGCTAGGAGGTCACCCCACTGAGACTTGTCTACATGGGTGGCAGTTAGTCTATGGGCTTCACCAAGGGGGAGCGTGATTGTCACATTTCTGTCTCCATCTGCAGGATCTTATTCATCTCTGCCAAAATATTTGATTATGAAGGCTTCTTCCATTGACTCGCTAAGCCGCTCAGGCCCCAGAGATGAGTTGTCTCACACACACACACACACACACACACACACACACACACACACACACACACACACACACACACCAAATAAATAAGCAAACCCAGCAACCTGTAGGGAAGATAAGCTTTGTACTCAGGGAAGTTCAGAAATCTTCCAAAGACAACTCAGCAAAGGAGTGCTAAAGACAGGACTCAAACACCAGTCGGCTCATTCCAAAGATTTATTTTAACTTCATTAGAATACCTGTGCTATGCCTTTTTCCTTTGCACTCTTTAGCGTAAAATGCTGAACATTAAAATAAACGACTTTCAGAGGCTCAAAGAGCCAGAACTGGAGGAGTCCTTGCAAATTCCCTGGTTTACTTCCCTGACTTTGCAGACAGATGTGGAAGGCCAGGATGGGCTGTTGCTGAGAGCCAGGGCAGGGCCTCTGAGTCCTTCCTCCTCTTGTACTCTGTGTGGATGTCCAGGAAGAGAAAGGTAGAGGTACGTTAATCCTCCTTGCCTAACACACAGCTCCATGCAACACATGTCACATAGCTCTTGAAGGCAGCTTTTCCCCCTGTATGACATCCATCTACCTCTTCCTCCCTGTCAGAGCTATAGGAGATCCAAAAATAGCTTGCATACAAGTCTGAGTCTTTGTTTTCTACCCCCGCCCAAGGAGAAGCTTTTCTTTTAGAAACACATGGAAATTCAGAGGCACCCCATCTTACTTTTGACCCAGCTACCTAGGACTAGTCTTTGGGAAAAATACAGTCTGATTTTCTAGACTACAAGCTTGGTGAAGAGAGTCACTGCTATTCCAATAACACGCTCTCTTTTTAAAGGAGGAGCTTCATTTCCCCTAGAGCTTCTCCACCCATTTCACCAAAAGAAAAAAAAAAAAAAAAAAAAAAAAAAAGCCCCTGAGAAGTTATGAGTTTACTAATTTCCAGAGAGCTTCTATTTAAACAAGTGACACTTTCATTGCTATCTCTGGGCAAGTACCATTTTGGAGACAGTTTATATTTTTAGGGGCAAGTGAAAAGCTGTGCATTGTGCTCTACTGGCAACCATGTAAGAGGCAGAAACCTGGCTTCCAAAGCACAGCTTTAACTCAAATGCTTCTCTTTGTCATAGTATTCTCCAACCATCTATCCATCTATCCATCCTTCCATCCATCCCACAATTCTATATTGGGTATGTTCTATTGGCTAGGTACCATGTAAATTGATTGGGAAATAAAGGGAATTGATTTTTTAAACTATCCCCTCTGTGGTGGTTTGAGTAGGAATGGCTCTCAAAAGTTTGAATACTTGGTCCATACGGAGTGGTGTTATTAGAAGATGTGGCCTTGTTGGAATAGGTGTGGCTTTGGTGGTAGAAGTGTGTGTCATGAGAGAGTAGGCTTTAAGGTCTTAGAAGTTCAAGCCAGTTCTCTTCCTACTGCCTGCCCGGATGTAGAGCTCTCAGCTCCTTCTCCAGAACCATGCCGACCTACACACTGCCATGCTTCCCACCATGCAATAATGGACTAACCCTCTGAAACTGTAAGCCAGCTCCAGTTAAATGGTTTCTTTGATAAGAGTTGCCTTGGTCATGGTATCTTTTCTCAGCAATAGAATCCTAACTAAAACACCCTTGAAGACTTCATATTCTAGAACGAACTAAAGAGTGACATCCTACAGTCACACACACACACACACACACACACACACACACACACACACACACACAGAGAGAGAGAGAGAGAGAGAGAGAGAGAGAGAGAGAGAGAGAGAGAGAGAGAGAGAGAGAGAGAGAGAGAAATCCATAAAAGACTATGAAGTAGACAAGCTCTTAGGGGGTGAGAAGAGATAGAAGAAAGTTCTAGAAGAGGAAGTTGAGTTTTGAGTTGAAATGAGGAACAAAAGTCAGCATTGTGAGGAAGTTGGCATGTCCATGCATCTTAAGATGAGAGCATGTCCATTGAGAACAGTGATAAACTATAGGTAGTTCTCTCTGATGACCCTGGTCTCTGTAACAAGGAGTGGTTAGGGGACTTGGGGGTGGGTGGGACAGAGGTGGGTAGAGATCAAGTTGTGAACTTCCTAGCTTAGATGCCCAGCTAAAGCAGGTGATGATGATTGTGCTAACATAATAGAGTGCCCTGAAAAGACTGGAAGTCTGAGAGGACCTTAGACCATTTCCATTTTGGGAGGAAAATCACTCTAACGGAAGCATGGTGAGCATTTCAGAAGGTGTATGGAGATAGTACATGGGCAAATAAGGAAGAGGCGTCCAGTTCCGGACATACTGAAGAAGTAGAAATGACAAGGCCACAAGACGATGCATGTGTTGACTCTGAGGGAGGAGAGAGAATGGTTTGGGGTAAGTGATGTGGTAAACTTATAAAAACTGAGATGCTGGGGATGAGCAAGAATGTTTTCCTTAGATCAGCCTCACTTCTGGAGATGACTAGGGGGCTGTTGAGGATCTTGGTCTGCAACTCAGAAGGGAGACCTAGTGAAGATTAGAGCTATTCATGGCTGGACTATTCCAGGGAGGCATTCTGTAAGACATAGGTATGTAACAAGAACAGAAGAAGAGGTGTCATGAGCTGCACTAAAAATCTGGCCAGATGTGGATTGCAAGAAAGCAGGCCAGATGTGGAAGTCAGACAAGGGCAAAATTTCAAAAAGAGGAATGTAGTAGCATTGCCAAAAGTGTGAGGGGGGAATTAGGGTGCACCTTATGGTCCAATTGCTGCTTTTACTGTTTTTCTTGTTTTACTACCCTTGGTAGTTTGGATTCTGTTTTTGTGATGTAACAGGACGGTTAAAATGGTAAGACCTGATGGAAGTCAGTGAGCAGTCTGGTAATTGGCTTGAGAAAAAAGTTACTCTAAGATCTATGAGAAATTTCAAAGCTGGAATCATTCACTGAGAACAGTCCCTGGCTAGGTTGTGCAACAGGATCGTTTTCTGATTATGAGATCCATTTTTATAGAGTGTGATTAAGGGTAGACTTTTAAATTCAAATTGCCTTGGTGCAAATTTCAGATTTAACGTTTCCCACTTGTCTTAGTTAGGATTTTATTGCTGTGTAGCGACACCATGACCATGACAACTCTTAAAAAGAAAAACATTTAACTTGGTGGGCTTACGGTTCAGAGGGTTAGTCCATTATCATCAACGTGGGAGCATGGCAGCATGCAGGCAGATGTGGTGCTGGAGAGGTAGCCGAGAGTTCTACATCTGGATGCACAGGCAGCAGGAAGAGAGTGTGACACTGAGCTTGGCTTGAACACTTGAAACCCTTAAGCTCACCCCCAATGACACACTTCCTCTACCAAGGTCATGCCTCCTAGTAATGTCACTCCCCATGAGCCTATGGAGACCATTTTTATTCAAACCACCACACTAGTTATGAGCTTAGAATCATTACTAACATGTCTGGGCTTCAGGGTCCAGGCTTGTGAAACGGGAGGTTGGGGAGACAAAAAGTAGTTGCGCTCTTTTACATATTGCTATAAACAAGTATATTTTTAAATGCTTTGGCTAGTTCCCAATTCACAAGTTTTGTTTTTTAAAAGGTGGTTATTATTTTACGATATTTGCATTTACAAAAAACTAGAGATAATATGTAAGCATTGAGATTTCTGTACGTATTTACTAGTAGTATAGAATGGAGAAAGGACAATAATTATGGATATAGTGCAGGATCACATAGATATGGCTCTTTCACAGAAACAAAACAAAACAACAAAAACCGTCTGGGAAGATGAGACCTGGGGATTGGAGCAAGTTGTTTCAGGTGTCACAGCCAGTGGGTAGAGCCAGGACACGTGCTTAGTGATTATGCAATTACCCCTTGCTTTAGAATTTTAGATTTCAAGAGGGCTCTTGGTTACTTATGGAAAAATAAGTTGCTTATTATGTTGCTACAAGCACAAAGTTGGGTTTAATTTTTTTTCAATGGGCATTTTGGTTATTGTTTTTTCTACATTTTACTCTCAAAGTTTCAGGGCTTTGAAGAGTATCTCAACATACTTTGCAGTGTTTCTTGCTAGACTTGCATTGTACTAAGCACATCTCCTTTCATTGCCCCCCTTTCACCCTGCCCTTTCTTTATTGGAGGCTTTATTTTCATTTTTTAACTATGTGTGTGTGTGCATGCGTATGAGTGCACGTGTCCTGCACACATGTGGCTGTGTCTCTGTGTCTCTGTGTAAGTCTATATGCATATGAATGCAGCTATCTGCAAAGTCAAAAAAAAAAAAGAGGTGCTAGAGACTAAGTTCGAGATGGCTGTGAGCTACCCTGTGTGGGCATGGGGAACTGAACCCGAGTCCTTTGCCCTCTCGGGGCATGCTCTTAACAGCTGACTTGTCTCACCAGCCCTACCTTGCTTCTCTTCCTTCTCGTCTTTTCTTACTTGTCTTGGTTTTGTTGTTTCAGTGCTTGGAATCAAACCCAGGTCCAAACACAGGCTAACCCAGCGCTCCACCAGTGAGCTCCTCCCCCAGCGCCCTCCTTTCTTCTTTCCTTCCTCTCGTTTCTTTAAGATAATGATTTTCAAACTTAGTATTCATCAGACTCTCTTGAGAACCAGGTTAACAAGGAGAGTCCTGGGCTTTAGATTATGATTAATTAGGTCTAGTGTAAGAACAAGATGGAACATTTTTAAAAATAAATATCTCCATTGATTCTTTCACTGGGAAGCCTTCCCTCGGACAGAAGCTTGCTTGTGTGATTCAGTTCAGTCCAGGGAAAGCATTGCATTGCTGAATGGGGATCTTTTCGTATGAAGGGAAAGCATATACAGCCACATGTTGGTGGAGTTCTTGGCCCTTCAGGTCCCAGGGCCACAGAGCACTGATGACTTGGATGTGCTGCGTAGTACAGATTTGCTAGTTTTCCCAGTGGCTTTAGAAAGCCCCTGGCTACAGACAGGAGAAGTAAAGGGAGGTGGCTCCTGCTGGGAGAAGTGGGAAGTCTGGTGCCTTCTCTTTGAGCCTCTTTCAGATGGACGGCTAAAATAGCATTGGTTAAAGACTATTTCAGTGTATCCTGCCAATCTATTGACTGTTTCATCCGATAAACATTTACAGAGGCAGACATTATAATATGTAACAGCAATATGATGATGACTAACAAAACCAAAGCTGATATCCAAAAAGGAAATCACTGTGTGTGTGTGTGTGTGTGTGTGTGTGTGTGTGTGTGTGTGTGTGTGTGTGTGTGTGTGTATCAATGCTACGTATTGAATTCAGGGCCTCTTATGTGCAAAGCAAGAATTCTACTGTTGATCTACATCCCCATCCAATACATCAGGCTGCTGGAATTGGAATAGCATTGAAGAGGCAGAAATGAAAAGAAATAAGCCAAAATCTCCTAGTGGTGCAGAGTTACAGTGGCCAGGAGCGTTCCTTGGGAGGCACAGAGAGAGAGAGGCCGAAATTAAAGCTGGACACTACACAGGCGTTTCCAGAGTGAACCGAGTCTCTTGTGACAGATGGGACAGCTTGTAACACACTGCAACAGGATGAAGTAGTGTGGCTTTAGCTCGCTAGATTTACTGAGTACTTTAAGAATCCTGAACTTGTATTTCTTGGGTTCTGTCTCTCAAGTTCATGGAGGTTTTGTGGTGTCACCTGCTTCCCCAGTTGTTCCTTCGGCCCAGGTGGCTTCTGGCTCTTACGGGTTGTTGATGACTCACTGAATTTCCAATCCTTCCTTTCCGTCTTTGGTCCTTGCTATCCATGATCTCTGTCTCATCGCTACGTTTCTCCACACTTGTATTTATTATGTTTGGCCATGGTAGGCAGCATCTACTTTTCTATTAGTCTCTCTCCATTGTCTTTTATAAAGTCACCTCAGATATTGACTAGCTATTTTCTCAGAGAGTGAAGTTATTAACTTCTTTCAGAATGTCAGCATCCAAGGAAGGTGACAGGGAGGTTGTGGAAGGCAAGGGACCAATTGGGAGTCTTGACTGACATACTGAAGTTCCATGGTGATGATAATGACGTTACCAAACAACGAGATTTGAGGAATCCCTTACAAACTACGTGGGATTGTGAGAAAGTGCATCTCTTGGCGTGTGCTAAGCGATAGGCTTGGAAATATTTCTGTAGTGGCTTCTCTGGAAAACTCTTGGTTTCAAGAGAATTGGGCTTTAGGATGAGTGGGTTGCTGGCCTGCCAAGTCAGCAGATGATGAACTCTGTCAGGCAGAATGGGACTCTCTGAGAGTGTGCGCCTAGAGCCACTGCATCTTTTCACGTCTTATCTCACTTTCCTTTCGCTTTCCACAAGGCATCTACATTTTGTGTTAGCCTGCAAGAGCAGCCAACCTACATATGTGGACCACAGTAAATCACACAAAAAAAGAGGGTGGAGCTAGCGATGCTACTCAATGTTACTGAGATGCCTCACCTCCCTTTGAAAGGGTAGGGGATGCTGTGGGCACGATGCAGAAGCTGGTTTCCCAATGGATCAAGAGAAATGCTATGGCCTTTATGCCTCTGCCCTTAAGAAAAACCAGGAAGGGCCAGGCCAGGCTCCTTACTCATTTAAACATCAGAAAAAAGTTATACTGTGAAAAGACAGCTCGTTGTCTAATGAATTTTCTATTATGCTAGTTTGGTCATATAGCATTAGCAGGCATGAGGACCTGTGTTCAATCCCCTGCACTGAAAAATAATCCACTGCCAATCACTGAGTACTCCCAATGTCCCAAGGGTTGTTTTCAGTACTTGGCATACAGGATCTGATCAAAGCCAAACAATTGCACTGAGTTTGACTAGGTTCACTCTGAGATGGGAAACTGTGGCGTGGAGAACTCACCACACCACAGGCTTATGGTTGGCACCTGGCAAAGCCCTGACTTCGTGGATTCTAAGGTATGAATTTCTGACCACTTGCTGTTCACTAGTTACTGGATGTCACTAGTTACTAGTTAATGGAAAAGTCCGTCTTAGGTATACACAGTCTGTTCTGGATTCTAAGATCTTTACTTCACATTTCGACCTACTGAATCTCTTGTAATCATGGAAATAGGAAAAGAAATCATTGTGTAATTGTATCTTAAAGAAAAATAGCTGCCAAGTGAGCTCATGAGGCAGTTTTGGAGCTTAGAGAATTATTCTACCATTCATCTTGTCCTGTATTGTCAATTACTCTTGTTTTTCTCTATGCTTCTGAGTTCCTATTGGTGTCTTTTATATGACTTAATTTCAGATGACTTTTACATATAGACTCACCATTGATTGTCTTTGACCATTGTAGTGTTACACTAGTCTCCTTCTCTCTCCTCATTCATTGAACCCTAAAACTTATATTCAATAATCAATAAATGTCACCTTTAGAATACTGTTAATAAGAACTCAGAATTAGACATCTGTGGTCACTGGTTGGCTGTGGCCTTTAACATTTGTGTCTTTTCCTTATGGACTGAACTTTGCCTGCTTCACATCACATGACTGAGTGGAGCTCTGCCTTTTCTTAGTAGAGGCACAAGACTACAGTTAGGGTGACTGAATAGAGTAAAATAGGTCCAAATGGCTGTGTTTACTCATCTGACCATTGTTGCTGTTACATGGCCACTCCTGCTCTTCTCAGAAAGGCTGGCCATGTGGAGCTGCCTTGGCTTTTGCACATTTCCTGTCTGAATGCTCAGTATTCTACCCGAGGATTCATTTTTGCATAAATAATCCTGAAGTGGATTTTCTTATTTGCAACCAAATAACCTTAACTAACCATTTTCTTGTTTGCCTACCTCTGATCACTTACTAGGGAAATATTTATTGAAGACTGGGTCTGTTCCATGTACTTGATAGAAACTGGCAATACAGCTGTGGCCACACCACACAGTATCTCTGCTCTCAAAAGATTTATCCAGTGTAGGATAGATGGGAGAAAAGGCCATTATAATTTGTTGTGATGAAGATCCCATTGTACTTAATGGAAGATGCACCCAGTGAAGAGATACTTAGAAAGGTCAGCCAGAAAAAGCTTTTTTGGAAGAATTGAAATGTGTGCTCAGGGTGAGTGGATAACAGGGAATTTTTCTGATGAAGTGGACCAAAGAATATTCTTAGGTAAGGAGGAGAGGATCTGCAGAGTCCCAGAGGGAAGAGAGAGAATATGCTGTCAGGAAAACATGACTTTTCTAGTACATAGAACTCAGGGATGGTAGGGGAGAGTGGGGTAAATGTGTGCAGGAATCAAGGAGGCTAAGAAGGACCTTACTGATCCCATTAAATAGTTTTATTTTATTTAACTGGAGCTGTAACTGAATAGGGAGCTTTGTAAAAATGAAGAGACATTTTTAACTTTATGATTTTGAGTCTGACGATGGTGTAAAGAATGCCTTGGAAAGGTATAGCGTGGCCTGGGGGAAACCTGTCATGGAAACCGAGGCTAGCTTTGCCAACGGCTGAAGCCAGAATTGGAGCAGCAAGGGTGGACAGAGAAGCTGGAAGAGGCAATAGGACTTGGATCACAGAGACCACAGTGTCTGTTAGGGTAGGGGGAGTTGGGGCACAGAGGGCAGAGGGCAGAGGATGAAAACAGCCTGTGTGCTTTGAACAACCAACAGGAAGACAGATAGGTCTGGGATGAAAGAGTGAATTTATGCTCTCAAAGTGGCCTGTGCCCCTTATGACCTCATATTCTAAACATATTGGAACTTATGAATGAGATAATATGTGTAGTTACGGATGATGAAAATTAATTTCTTCATGCTGCCGAGAACTAGGTTGGAAAGAACGCAGAAAGTGAATGACAGGCTTGAGGAGAAAGCTTGCAGTTGGCTTTCTCTGGCCATCTTAGAAAAATGAGAAATAATGAGGGTCCCAGGTGAAGTTTTGCTATCTGGAGTTTACATCCTTCAGGGAAAAATTGTTCTTGGCCATAGCAAAGCTGGTTATGCATTCGGTTAGTAGTAGGAGCCCCTGGTGTGTGTACCTCAGGGTTGTTTGTCTCACTGAGAGCTGGTGAGTGGAGTGTTTATGCTGGGCCTACTTCAGCCCTGGCTGGTGGATAATTAATGAGTTTGTTTTTGAGTTGGTGAGTTGGAGCTGACATAGTGCCTGAAGGTGTCTTTGTCTCAATCCCCTCTATCCATCTTTATCGGATTTGCCAGTTTTTCTCCTTCACTCTTTATTTCTTATTGAGGGTGACTGGGCCTGAAACTGCAGGACATTTGGAATAGCGGCATGACTTCTGTGTGTCTGTGCCTTTTCTGGTGATTGTTGCCCACCCTGCAACCCTCTACCTTCATCTATCATGCCCCTAGCCAGCTGTGGAGAATTGTCTTTTAGATGTTTCCCAGAAATGAGCTTAATTGGTTATTCACTTTCTTTTGCTCTTTTTATTTGTGTTTTCCAAGTGTCTGATGAAAGCAAATGTTAGTGATTTTAGCTGGTCTCATGTGGGACTCATACTCACAGGCTATACCATCTCATAGCTATTTGTGTGTCTTCTCCCGCATCCAAAGAGTTTTTCTTTTTAGCCAGTAGACTCAAGTCCAGTGCCATATGACCACACTCCTCCATGAACCTTTTCCTATTCTACCAACACTCTTGGTTCTAGCCTAGATGTCTACTTTCTTTGCTTCTTTATCTTCCATATTTAACCAGTGACCACACTTTGGCAGTGTTTCTACTATATACTCCTTATTGCTTTAGCCCTTACATAGAGGCTTTCTACATTGTATCATTTTATGTCAACTTTTAAATAGTTGAATTAGAAATGTCAACATTTATAGATAACTATGAAGTTCTAGGCCTTATTCTCTTTCATTTGAATTATTCTAATATGCTAATGAATCTCTACCCACTTTTTGGTAAAATTTGCACTTTCCTAGCTTGTGTTTAGAAGATCTAAAAGTAAATAAATAAAATAAAGCTTCATCATTTGTTGCCTATTTAAAAAATTTCAGTGCATTCCTAGTATTCTCAAGACTGGCCTTACTGCCAAGAATCTATGATTAAAATCCACCTGAATGTTTAGACTCTACCTTTAATTTATACTCTACCTTGAATATGTCATTCCTAGAGTGTCTTTAAACTCTTTCTTTTCCTTCCTTTCTTTCTTCCTTCCTTCCTTTCTTTCTTCCTTCCTTCCTTTCTTCCCTCCCTCCCTCCTTCCTTCCTTCTTTCCACCAGCAAAAATTCCTTTTACTCTCATTCAATTTACATTGCCATGCCACAAACCTCTCCAGAACTCTTTCCTCAGCCTCTGCTAGCCTGGACCATGTGCCCTCTGCATGTTCTCATAGCTTCCGTCTTGCTGTATACTACACATGGGATGATCTCACTGAGCAATGTCATCAGAGAGTCTGAATTTTTAGGATAAAGACAACATCGTACTCACTACTGTTTTACTCTCAATGTCGAGTTAGGTACATCAGGCATTTCGTTATTAGATGGCCATAGACAACACTATTTATTGTTTCCATGGATTCTTTGTTGGGCACCTTGCTCATATGAAGGTATAAATAATCCCACTTTGTTTATTTATTTGTGGGCTTATATTCCCTCAGTGGCTGAGACAGTCATGTACTCTTTTCTCTGCATAGGACTAAGCAAGCTTTTGGCCCATAGCAGCACCTACTGTGTGTTGGCTCTTGCTAGACAGTGAATGAACCCATACTATCTCATTGTTTACATAGCATACACCCCTGGCATTATTAGATATGTTCTAAGGAAATAACCTTTCTGTATATCAAACAAAGACTCCTAGAGGATCTGTAAGGCCCAAGGCCCCACCAGAACCAGCTTTTCAGAGTTTCAGCTCCAATTTTTCCACTTGTACTGAGACACTTTAGAATTGAAGATATTGCAATGTACTGCCATTCACCCTCAATGCTCTGTTGTGCAGTTTTTCCTGTTCACTCACTGCCTACAGCCGAGGCTAGTTTGGGGTGTGCGTTAAGAAGCTGGAATGTGCTGCTTGCATGTAGCCCTACACTGGCCTATAGTCCCTCTGGGATGCCTCATCCAAGCAGCTTCATGCAATGGGCTTGGAAAACCCTTGGGAAGTTTTCATAGAATGCACCTTGTCAATGGTATCCTGCTTGTGGCCAGAAATAAGGTGGGATGGGCCTCCTTCTGTTGTCAAGGGCCAGGTAACAGTTCTACAGCATTAGAAAAAGCTGATGCTCTTGGTTTCCTGCTCCCTTCCCAGTGCAGATGTGACTTTGGGGAGGCAAAGCAGACTGTTTGTACAGTCTTTTCCATGCCGCCAAGTAGTGGTGATATGGAGAAGCTTGTTGGAAGTCTCTTGGCAGAAGTTAGTCCTGTGTGGCTTCCCCAAGATCTTAGTGGGTAGCTCTGGATAACATGGGCTTTCCTTCTTGGACAGATGCCAGCATCATCAGTCCCATTTCCACTTGCACACACTGTGGGCACCTAGAGGTGCAGCAGTGCTACATCTTTCATCCCACCTTCTCAGGAGGTCAACAGGTCATTGTGTGGCCTATAGCTCGTCATGTCTTCTATTCCCGGTAGCATCTCATCACTGAGTGCTGATTGCTCAAGTTACCTCCTTGGCTCTCTGAAACACTTCCCCATAGTGTTTCATCGGCTGGCTGGAAAGCCACAGTCTGCAAACCCATTTAGGGAAAGAAAAGCCTTTTAACTTAATTTTTTTTTCCGCATTATTTATGTCTCTGGTCAGAGAAGCCTCTTTTGCCCTTGCGGTGTCTTCTAAATGATGGCAGGTGTTACAGATGTAGCCAGTGGCAGGATTCTCCAGTTGCAGGGTGCTTAATGCTTTGGAAATGATGTAAGGCTGAGAGCTTAGTGAGGTGCAATGGTGGGGAAAGCTTATTTCCAGACTTCAGCATCCCCAACCCATCTGAATTAGGGAGACCTGTGAGTTATGGCAGCAGTGCAGGCCTTAGAATGGATGGTTCCTTCAATTGCTAATGACAGACCTAGGAAGCCCCATTTACCAAAGTGCCCCCCAGTGGCTTCTTTCTTAGCAGGCACTAAATATATGTAAAGAGGAGCTCTTGGGTAATTTTCTCTCTTTTCTGACTTGGGTTAGCAAGGAAACTCTTGGGGAGGTGGTGGTCCCCAATGACCAAAGGTTGAATTAAATGGCACTCCCCTGTTATAATGTCTGAGGAAGGTTTCCTCTAGCTGGGCCAATGGTGGGGCACAGGGAGCAGTTGTGCCTCAAGGTTAGATATTTTTACCCATCAGCCGGAAGACCAAGCTTATTAAGTTGGTTATTTGGCAGGAGGAGAATTAGGGTGTGAGCTGATGAACTGCGGACATCAGTCTTCGCCTGTCCTTTCCATCTCTGTGTCTGATCTTTTTTCCACCCCTTTCACACAGCATCCTTTATAAAAAGCTCCCTCCCTCCTTTGCTTACAGGAATTGACTTACCCTGAACAGAACAGTCATGTTGACCAAACCAAAACAACACAGAACCATGCTGCCCAGAGGTCAAGGTTCAGACCACTCAGCAGAGGAGGAGAAGACGCAGAAAGACCCCTCCCAGGATGTGGATTTCCTGCCCATTGTCTCACTGCAGCTTCTCTATTCAACTCCTTCCCACTCTTGGAGCCTTGAACTAGAGATTTGTGACAGAACTTCCCTATAGCTTCCTCGGAGCTGTTTATAATAAACCTACTTCCTTCCATGTTCCCACCCAAGTACTTAAAGTGGGGATAACAAGAGTTCATTTCATCAATAAAGGTACTTTGTATGGCATCACATTAGATGGAGGGCAGTTGGCCATGCTATAATTTTCACATGTCCCTATTTATTTTCACCACATGTTAAGCAGCTTGACAGGCATTATCAGCTTTGAGGACATAGAAGAGGGAATCCCTTCCTCTTCTTTTTTATTTAATTAATGTATTCAGAGTACAACTCAATTGTTTTCCCCTCTCTTGTATCCTCCCTCCCTCTTTAACCTTACTCCCCTCTGCTAAGTCTGTGACAGAAGGGGACCTCCTCTCCCACCATATGGTCATAGCCTATCAAGTCTCATCTTGGTAGCCTACTTATCCTTTCTCTGAGTGCCACCAGGCCTCCCCACCAAGGGGAAGTGGTCAAATATGAGAGTTCATGTCAGAGTCAGTCCCCGCTCTCCACACAGCTATGGAGAATGTCTTGTCTATTGGCTAGATTTGAATAGGGGTTCAATGTTTACTGCATGTATTGTCCTTGGTGCAGTAGTTTGAGCAGACCTGTCTGGGTCCAGATCTGCCCATCATGATATTCTTCTTGTAGGGTTCTAGGACCCTCTGGATCCTTCTATTTCCCCATTCTCCCATACTTCTCTCACCTAGAGTCCCAAAAGGAAGTCCTCGCATCTATCCCAAACTCCTGGTAAGTGAAGACTTTCATGGGACATCCCTTTTGGGCTAGTGTCCAATTATGAGTGAGTATATACCATGTGAGTCTTTCTGAGTCTGGATTAACTCACTCAGTATGATTTCAGGATTTCTTTGGTTTTAATAGCCAAGTAGTATTCCGTACCACAGTTTCTTTATCCATTCTTCAACTGAGGAACATTTAGGTCGTTTCCAGGTACTGGCTATTACAAATAAGGCTGCTATAAACATGGTTGAGCATATGTCCTTGTTGTGTGGTGGAGCACCCTCTGGCTATATTCCAAGGAATGGAATTGCTGGATCTTGAGGTAGCCCTATTCCCAGTTTTCTGAGAAAGTGCCAGATTGATTTCCAAATTGATTGTACAAGTTTGCGTTCACACCAACAATGAAGGAATGTTTCTCTTTCTCCACATCTTTGCCAACATGTGCTGTCACTTGAGTTTTTGTTCTTAGCCATTCTGATAGGTGTAAGATGGGATCTCAGAGTGGTTTTGATTTGCATTTCTCCGATGACTAAGGATGTTGAACATTTCTTTAAGTGTTTCTCAGCCATTTGATATTCCTCTGTTGAGAATTCTGTGCTGTATTTCTTTTTTTAAAAATATTTTATTAATTTATTCATATTACATCTCAATTGTTATCCCATCCCTTGTATCCTCCCATTCCTCCCTTCCTCCTGCTTTCCCCCCACTCCCCTCCCTTATGTCTGAGGTTTTTGTTTTTCCATATGAAGTTGAGAGTTGATATTTCAATGTCCTAAAAAATTGTGTAGGTATTTTGATAGAGATTGCCGTGAATCTGTAGATTGCTTTTCGTAAGATGGCCATTTTTATATGTTAATTCTCCCTGTCCATGAACAAGGGAGATTTTTCCATCTTCTGATGTCATCTCCAATCTCCTTCTTCAGAGATTTGAAGATTTTTTTTCTCAAACAAGTCTTTCACTTGTTTGGTTAGAGTTAGTCCTAGATATTTTATATTGCTTGTGGCTATCGTGAAAGATGTAGTTCCCCTAATTTCTTTCGCTGCATGATTGTCATTTGTATATAGGAAGTCTACTGACTTTTTGAGTTAATTTTGTATCCAGCCATTTTGCTGAAGGTGTTTAACAGCTGTAGGAGGTCTCTGGTGGAATTTTGATGGTCACTTATGTACACTATCATATCATCTGCAAATGTAGATACTTTGACTTCCTCCTTTCCCAGTTGGGTCCCCTTGATCTCCTTTTGCTTTCTTATTGCTCTAGCTAGAACTTCAAGATCTATATTGAAGAGATATGGAGAAAGTGGGCATCTTTGCCTGGTCCCCAATTTTAGAGGAATTTCCTTGAGTATCTCTCTCCATTTAATTTGATTTTGGCTATTGGCTTGCTGTATATAACCTTCATTATGTTTACATGTGCCTTGTATGCCTGATCTCTCCAAAACTTTAAACATGAATAGGTGTTGGATTTTGTCAAATGCTTTTTCTTCATCTATAGAGATGATCATGTGGTTTTTTTTCTTTCAGTTTGTTTATATGGTGGATTACATTGATGGATTTCCATACATTATAACATCCCTGCATGCTTGGAATGAAGCTTACCTGGTCATGGTGAATGATATCTTTGATATATTCTTGTATTCAGTTTGCGAGTAATTTTACTGAGTCTTTTTGCATCAATGTTCATAAGAGAAATTAGTCTGAAATTCCCTTTTTTTGTTGGGTCTTTGTGATGTTTAGGTATCAAAGTGACTGTGGCCCCATAGAATGAATTTGGTAATGTTCCATCCATTTCTATCTTTTGGAGTAGCTTGAAAAGTATCAGTATTAGCTCTTCTTTGACAGTTTGGTAGAATTCTGCACTAAAACCATCTGGCACTGGGCTGTTTTTGGTTGGGAGACTATTAATGTCTGCTTCCATTTCTGTAGGAAAATTAGGATGATTCAATTTGTTTATCTGATCTTGATTCAATTTTGGCAAGTGGAATCGATCAAGAAAATTGTCCATTTCTCTTAGATTTTCAAATTTTGTGGCATATATGCCTTTGAAGTAGGATCTTATGATTCTTTGTATTTCTTCAGTGTCTATTGTTATGTCTTCGTTTTCGTTTCTGATTTTGTTGGTTTAGATAGTGTCTCTTTGCATTTTAGTTAGTTTGGTTTACGAATTGTCTATCTTGTTTGTTTTCTCAAAATCAGCTCCTGGTTTTGTTGATTCTGTGAATTGTTCTCTTTGTTTGTAATTTATTGATTTCAGCCCTGAGTTTGATTATTTATACACATCTACTCCTCTTGGGTGTTTCTGCTTTTTTTCCTCCTAGGGCTTCCAGATGTGTCATTAAGTTGCTTCTATGGGATGTTTCCAATTTCTTTATAAAGGCACTTAATGCTATGAATTTTCCTCTTAGCACTGCTTTCAATGTGTCCCACAAATTTGGATATGCAGTTCTTTTGTTTTCATTGAATTTCAGGAAGTCCTTAATTTCTTTCTTTATTTCTTCCCTGCCCCAGGTGTCATTAAGTAGAGAGCTGTTTAGTTTCCATGTATGTGTAGGATTTTTGTTATTTCTGTTGTTATTGAAGTCCAGCTTTAGACCATGATGATCTGATAGGATACAAGGTATTATTTCAATCTTCTTGTATCTGTTGAGGCTTGCTTTGTTACCCACTATATGATCAATTTTGGAGAAGGTTCCATGGGGTGCTGAGAAGAAGGTATAATTCTTTGTGTTTTGATTAAAAAAAAGTTCTGTAGCTATCTGTTAGATCCATTTGATTCATGACATTGATTATTGTCATTATTTCTCAGTTTAGTTTCTGTTTCACTGACCCATCCCTTGGTGAAAGTGGGATGTTGAAGTCTCCCACTATTAATGTGGGGGGATCGATGTATGGTTTAAGCTTTGTTAATAGTTCTTCTACAAATGTGGGTGCCCTTGTATTGGGAGCATAGATGTTTAGAATTGTGATGTCATCT
Source organism: Acomys russatus (assembly GCF_903995435.1). Lineage (NCBI taxonomy): Eukaryota > Metazoa > Chordata > Mammalia > Rodentia > Muridae > Acomys > Acomys russatus. The sequence continues at coordinate 21,397,281 of NC_067150.1, forward strand.
TGGTTGACTTTACATTTGATGAGTATGAAGTGACCTTCTTCATCTCTTTTGATTAATTTTGGTTGGAAGTCTATTTTATTAATTATTAAAACAGCTACACCAGCTTGCTTCTTGAGTCTGTTTGTTTTGAATACTTTTTTTCCAGCCTTTTACCCTGCGGTAATGTCTATCCTTATGGCTGAGATGTGTTTCTTGAATGCAGAAGAATATTGGGTATTGTTTATGTCTCCATTCAGTTAGTCTGTGGCTTTTATTGGAGAATTGAGACCATTGATATTCAGAGATATTAATGACCAGTGACTATTAAGTCCCTTGATTTTGAAGTTGGTTGCAGTAGATTGTTTGTATGGTTATATTTTTGCAATGGTGTAGTTATCTGTTTCCCATGTAATTTTGGTTGTAGCTTGTGACTTTGGGTTGGAGGTTTCCTTCTAGTAACCTCTATAAGGCCAGACTGGTGGATAGGTACTGTTTGAATTTGTTTTTGTCATGGACTATTTTGTTTTCTCCATCAATGATTATTGATAGTTTCGCTGGGTATAGTAGTCTGGCCTGACATCTGTGTTTTCTTAGGGTTTGCAGAACCTCTGTCCAGACCCTTCTGTCTTTTATGGTCTCTGCTGAGAAGTTGGGTATAATTCTGATAGGTTTGCCATTATATGTTACTTGGCTCTTTTCCCTTGCAACTTTTAATATTTTTCTTTGTTCTGTATATTTTGTGTTTTGATTACTATGTGGTGGGAAGATTTTCTTTTCAGGTCTATTCTACTTGGCATTCTGTGGGCCTCTTGTATGTTTATTTGCATCTCCTTCTTTAAATTGGGGAAATTTTCTGCTACGATTTTGTTGAGAATATTTTCTGGGCCTTGGAGTAGGGTGTCTTCTCTTTCCTCAATGCCTATTATCCTCATGTTTCATCTTTTCACTATGTCTTTGATTTCTTGGATGTTTTGTGTGAATAATTTTTCATAATTTAGCATTTTCTCTGATGGTTGCTTCAAGTCCTATGATTGTGTCTTCTAGTCCTGAGATTCATTCCTCCATCACTTGGATTCTGTTAGAAAAGCTCTCCTCTGTGTTGCTTGCTTTCTTCTCTAAGTTCTCTCATTCTCATTTTTCTCCTGTTTGTGCCTTTATCATTGTTTCAATTGTCATCTTCAGATCTTGAACTGTTTTATTGATTTCCTTCATCTGAGTGTTTGTATATTCCTGAGTTTCTTCCAGTGCTTCTTTGTACACCTTCAGATCTTGAAGTGTTTTATTGATTTCTTTCATCTGATTGTATTTTCCTGAATTTCTTCCAATGCCTCTCTATAGATCTCTTTTATGTTGTCCATGTGTTTGGCTGCATCTTCCTGAATTTGTTTATAGATTTTATTAATTTCTTCCATTATCATCTTCGTTACTAAGGATTTGAGGGAATTTTCTTGTATTTCGATTGTGTTTGAGTTCTCCTGGTTGCTTTCTTTGGAGTAGCTGTGATCTGGAGATGCCAGATCACAATAGTTTTGGGTTTTGTTGTGTTTGTTCATATGCTGGCCTTTTGTCATCTTTCTGTCTCTGATGTTGAGAGGTAGCTTCTGGTGTCCTTCACTGGTCCTTGAGAGAGGATTGTTGGTCGAGAGCTCTTGCCTGTGGTGATCAGGGAATTCTTCCATGGAACAGGCAGGTGACCTGGTTACAGCTCCAGGAGGATTTGCTCCATACCGTAGGCTCATCACTGAGTTAGCAGAGGTAGGCTCCTGCCCGTCCTGTTCAGATTACGCAGCTGTAGTGGTTCAGTCCTGCTGAGTTGGGGTCACTGGTTGGTTTTCTCTCCTGTCCCCTCAGGCCTGCCCTGCCTCCTCAAAGAGTGTGGGAGGCCCTGCTGGGCTGTGGAGCTTGGATAGGCTGGGTTAGATTTGCCCAATTATGCAGGTATGTTCTTCTGTGGCCAGTAGCTAGGTTCCTGCCTGCACCCATTCAGGCTATGCTGCTGTGGCTGGGTAACTTGTTCACAGCTGCATGGGCATCTATGAGGCACCTGGGGCTTTCTGTGGCCTGGCACAGGGCAGCGGGGCAGTCTGAGAACAGATCCACCCATTTCCCTGAGATTTCCCCAGGCCAGGAGCTCTAGTGCCTCACTGCTGGAGTTCAGTCCTATATACTAAGTTTGTGTTATAGAGCCCAGCTGCAGTTTGCAGATGGGGTCTGGTCCAGACACTGGGGACTAGGCTCCCATCCTCTGTGGGCCATTGATTGACCTGGGGCCAGGCCCACCTGTAGTCTGCACTATGCAGGACTGCACTGATCTAGTGTTCTCTAGGTCTTTCAGTCTGTGTCTTCTAGTCAGGTATCTAGTCTCTGTGAGATAGATCAGATACAGTACATGATAGGCACCACCATCTTGGAATCTCCTTAAAAAACCCATTTCAGGCCTTGGCTTCTGAGATCACTCATGTTTTCCTCACAGCTCCCTGTAGCTGCACTCTTCTTTCTTCTTATAATTGGCTTTGGATCGCATCTCCCATTTCTTGGTAATACTAGGAAGGGAAGCATCATATTGCCTCAAGATTGAAAATACCACATGAAAAGGTGGAAGGAACAAACAGGACTTTGTTGGGTTCCATTAAAGGAAAGCACCTGATCAAAATAGAATCAAACTTCTACCTCTGCCCCTGGGTGGAGACAGCACATTCTGAGCTTCTGAAATATTACATACTATTGTTTCTCCCTTAGGAGTTATTTTAGCTATTCCTAAATCATCTGGATGAGAGGACTCAGTGATTCTCAACCTGTGGGTTATGACCCCCCCCCCACCTCTGGGTGGAGGGCATGGCATATCAGATATTTACATCACAATTCAAACATTAGCAAAATTATAATTATAAAGTAGCAATGAAGTAATTCTATGGTTGGGGGTCACCAGAGTATGAGGAACTATATTAAAGGGTTGCAGTATCAGAAAAGTTGAACCACTGTCCTAAAGACCCACTGAGGAGACAGGAAAAACAGTTGTCTCCATAGTGAGATGATGTCTGTATGAGCTTCAGAAGTCCTTCTTTTGATGTGGTTCATTGCAGATCTTTACTGCTAAATCTGCCTGTTTTTCTGAGTGCTTGCTTAAAAATTGTAAGTTTTGGGGCTAATTGCAGTGACACACACCTTTAACCTCAGCACTCAAGAGCTAGAATCAGGTGGGTCTCTGTGAGCTCAAGCCCAGCCTGGTCTACATATTAGTTCCAGACAGCCAGGACTGTACAGAGAGACAAACAAAAGTAATTATAAACTTTTCTTTTCCTTTAATGTCTCTTTGAATATCATGTAAAATCCTAAGCATACTTTTCCTGATACTCTGTGTTTTCTCATTTTTTCTATGAAGACTGCTAGCCCCACCTTTAACAAGACTACTATTGCTGACCCTAAGTCAAAAGACCTGACTTTTCCTCTTTTCCTGTTTCCCTTCTAGTAGATGTCAATTTTACAACTTTGCCTGCCCTGTTGTTATTTTTCGCTCAAACTCCTAATAAAAATGGTCTTTGAGCTTTTTTTTTGATTCCCCTGGAAATTTCTTTTATTGATAAAACCAAGATCTGACAGAAAGGAAGCCTGGTTTCCTGGTAACACATCATTATCTGGCCTTATTTTATTTAGTGATTGTTAGTAGACTATTGTCTACTTTTCTTACTGTAACACCTATAAAAATGCAAGATCCTGAGTGAGAGGATTTTTCTATTCAGATTCTAATTATCACAAAATAAAGTCCACCCATGTTTTTCTCAAGGCAACTAAAAGTATCAAGTGAAAATATCTATTTGAAAAAAAAAAAAAAAAACAGAGACACACAGAGAATTGAAGACTGAAGGTCTAAAATACCTTAAAAGGGACAACCCCAGGCATAGAACCCAGCATTTCACTGCAGTTTTTGCTTCTGCGTAGTTGGTAATTCTCGGGCTTAGAGCAGGGGACTGAGAATTCAGAGAAAGGCCTTGTACATGTGGCTATGACTAGGATACACAGAGTATACACACAGAGAGGTATTGGTCATCTTCTGGAGCTAAAAGTGTGAAATTAGACAGTAGAGAGGCTAAAATCCCAGGCTGAGGAAAGGTTAGAGAAGATAGCCTGAAATGTTGCCATTTCTTACTCAAGACCTTTGTCAGCCTGAGCTTGTTGAGACAGCAAGTTAAGGAATTTAGCAGAATGTCTTTTACAAACAAGAAATAGTTGGTTTGGTAATGAAGAAGAAAAGATTTGGAATTAAATACCTAATGGTGTGAATGACACCTGGTAAAAAAATCCCCATGCCTTCAGCTAGGCTCACTAAAGAATACTTGTAAGTGAGCAGAGCCTTGTCAAGGCTGTGGTCCTTTCTCAGTGGCATTCTTGTAGGCATTCTGCTTACTACCTCACACAGCAAAGAGAAGAGCTTGTTGAAAAGAACATACTGTTATGATTTACATTTTAATCTCAGGAAGTCAATAAAAATATTGCCAGATACTGCAAACCAAACTGAATCAAGAAGATGGAAAAATCATCTAATTTTTCAATGTGTTAATCACTGTTAGGACTTCTTTGTCAGATAAATAATAAATAATAAACAAAATAACTGAGCCAGGCATGGTGATAAATTCCTATAATTCCCACATTCAAAAGGCTGAGTCAAGTTCAAGTTTAAGGCCTACCTTGAACTACATAGTGTAATTCTGTCTCAAAACAAATAAACAACAACAACAACATAACAAGTACACCAATTAAAATATTCACAAAAACTGTGGATGTATCTCATTGGCATACTGTGCTTATCAAGCATAAGATCCTAAACTTGACTTCTATCATTGCAAAATAATATAAAATTAAACATTCAGGAAGACATAGGGAAGAGAGACACAGCATAATTCCGTAAGAGAATTTGAATTAAAACAATAGGAGGGTAGTGATTCTTAAATCCATATATGTGACAAAATTTCCAATAATCACACATATCTCTACACATAAAATACACCTAATCTGAATGTTATTTCTTTCATTAATAGTTAACAATATTATATAAATATCATTGCTTGGTTTTGATATTGTAATGATAATGTAGGATTTTACACTACATATTGTGTCCTGGAAATTGCCATGTAGCCAAGTTGGACTTAAAACTCACATTTATTTAGTTCATGTGTGGTGTGTGACACCTGCCTATCTTGAATGCAGATTTTATAACTGAAGGGTATAATATCTGAAATGAAAAACATTATAGATTTAACATTAGATTTGACATAACAGAAGAGAATGCAGATCAATAGAAAATATCCAAACTAAGGCATAGATTTAAAAAATCTGAAATATATGTATAAAGGTCATGGAACATAATTGACAGAATAAAAAACAAAACAACAACAACAACAACAAAACAAAACAACAAGACCTAAAATACCATAATTATAGGCCCAGAAGTAGAATAGAGTAAGAATCTCCTGGGGGTGGGGGGAGGTAATTGAATATATAATGATTCCTCCAAAGTGATAAGATAATAAGTTGCAAATCAACAATCGCTGTAAACCCCAAGAGTAACAAAACTAGGCTTCATCATATAAAACTCTAGAAAGCCATAGACAGAGTGAAAAAATATAAACTGAAAAGAAAATATACATAACCTGCCAAAGGTGCATTGAGAGACATAACTGCTGACTTCTCAACAGAAACAATGGGAGGCAGAGGACAGTAGAAAAATTCTCTTACTAGACTAAAGGAAAAAACAATAAATGAGATATATAAAAGCCGAGAAAGCTACCTATCAGTAAATGGCATTTAAAAATAAAAAAAAATCTTTTATTTTTTTTTGAGATTATGGTATACTTACATTATCTCTCTCCTTTTCCTTTCAGCAAACCCTCCCATAGGCTTGTTCTTGCTCTTTTTCAAAGTCATATCCTCTTTTCTTTATTTGTTGTTACATGAATGCACATGTGCATGCAGGCACACACATGCTAACACACTATCACACACTAGTGCATGCACATGCACACACACAGACACACATACTTACACACACATACACATAGATACATACACATACACACACACACACACACATGCTGGTAAGTCTGTACAATGTCACTTGATAACCATTTGGTGTACTTTTCCTGGGGAAGACTGTTTCTCCCTGCTCACAAAATGTCCTTTCTTTGTGTAGGGTGGAGGCTACCTGGGCTGCTTCCTCCTCATTCACATTAGCATGTTTATTGTCCTTGGGGTCATATTTAGGCAGTCACGCCTTTTGAAAGAGTTAATAAAAAAAATTTTTTTTTTTTTTTTGCTTTAACTAGAAGAGAAATAACTTCAAATAAAAATGAGTCAGAGAAAAACAAAGAAAAATTTAAAGTTGGACTGGATTACATATCCATGGTTGGGAGCTGGCTTCAATATCTAGCAATCCAGGGACTCAAGAGAGAGAGAGAGAGAGAGAGAGAGAGAGAGAGAGAGAGAGAGAGAGAGAGAGAGAGAGAGAGAGAGAGAGAGAGAGAGAGAGACAGAGAGACAGAGACACACACACAGAGATTAAGTAAAAGTTAATATGAAATCATGTAAAACTGCACTACTTGTGGGGAATGTGGGGAATAGTTCTTTTAAAATTTTGTGGGATCTAAAAATGACACAGAGTCAAAGTGTATGTTAATTAAAAATAAGTTTTGGAAGGGAGATAAGCAATTTAAAATATTCCAGTGCTTTAGCATTGAAAATCAGTGGTAAAGCTAATAATCTGTATTAGAATAATATTAGATAAAAATGTCTGAAATTACTTCCAAAAAAGTCTGACTTAGAATGTAACAGAGGGAAAAAGTAAAATAATAAAATCTGATTAATCATAAAGAAAAGGGCAAGAAATGAGAGAAAAATAACATGAAATAGGTCAATCAAATATAAATGAACAATAATCTAGTAGAAGATAGAAATTCATACCTTCCCATAATTACATTCAGGAGAAATGGACTAAATATTTCAAGTAGAATACTAAAATATCAGATTGGACATATTCCACTCACAGAAACATGACTTGACTATGCATTGCTGAGAGACGCAGAAAGATGCAGACTGAAACATATAAGCAGAAAACTAAAATAATTATTGACTCATTATAATTAGGACAATAATTATTAGATGAATGAAGATTATTTTTGTTAAAACCTTAATAGTCATGTGACTATCTGATATGTTATGCGGTCTTAGAAAAGGCACACTCTATTTTAAAGTTGGTTTTATTGAATGTGTCAACAATCAGAGATGAAGAAGTCTAAAATGAAATTTTAACATGAATAGTTAGTAAATTACAGCAAAGGAAGTGTTGATATTTATGATCACTGTCCACGTATTTGCCTGTTAGGACTGTTCATACATGCTTGCTATTGTTATTGTTGCTGTTATTACTACTATTGTTGTTGTTTTTATTATTATTTACCTACTTGCTATTTTCCTTATTGATATTGTTGTTACAAGCTCTAAGAAGCAGGAATTTGAGTAAAAATTCAGTTCTTAGGACTTTCAACTAGTTGAGGATTCATGGGGTTTGAGTGTGAAAGGCCCCTCAGGCTCCAGAGTTTGCACACTTGGCCCCCTGCTGGTGGCACTCTTTGGAAGTTGGTGGAGCCTTGCCTCAGGAAGTGAGTCACTGGGGTGGACATTGAAGCTTTAAAGCACAGCTCCACTTCCTGTTTTCTGTTTCTTAACTGTGGGTCCAATGTGGCCAGCCTCCATAGGAACTTTGTTGTCTGCTGCCATGTCTCCCCTGCTGTAATAGGGTGCATCATTCTGGAACTACAAGCCACCCCCTGTTTGTCTCTTGCTACTTTTGTTGGGGTATTTTACCATGGCACTGATAATGTGACTAATAAAGGAAATGCACAGGTGCTGACAGGATACATGAAGGACAGTGAGGAGGAAGTTGGGGACAGGTGGCTGGTGCAAAAGACCCTGCTAGGGAAACCCTTTTGATTATCTAAATATGGAAAATTCAACCTGGAAAAAAGGGCTAATGTACTGTAAAGTACACGTTTTAATTGGAAGACATGGGAGAAGAATGGAACTTTAAATTAATTTCTTATCTATCATCCATCTATCATGTATGTATGTATGTATGTATGTATGTATGTATGTATGTATAGATGGACGTATCTATGTACGTATGTATGTATGTATGTATGTATCTATCTATCTATCTATCTATCTATCTATCTATCTATCTATCAAGACAGGGTCTCTGTACATAGTCCTGGCTGTCCTGAAATTCACTCTGTAGATCAGGCTGTCTTCGAACTCAGAGATATACCTGCCTCTGCCTCCTGGGTGCATATTTTTAAGGGCGTACACCACCATGTCAGGCTTAAAAGTAATTTGTTTTTTTTTTTTTTTACTTTTGTTTGTTTGTTTGTTTTGTTTGAGATAGGGTTTTTCTGTGTAGCCTTGAGTACCCTGGACTCACTTTGTAGACCAGGCTGCCTCAAACTCATAGAGATTCACCTGCCTTGCCTCTGCCTCCCTGAGTGATGGGATTACAGGCCATTGTGCCTGGCTGAAAGTAATTTCTTATAAAACAGAAAATTAAAGCCGGGCTGCCCAAGGCCAGCTTGGTCTACAAAGTGAGTCCAGGACAGCCAGGGCTATACAAAGAAACCCTGTCTCGAGAAACAAAAACAAAAACAAAAACAAAGTTATGCTTCTGAATGAATCATCATCATAATTTCTCAATGAAATTCATCTAGTAACTCACCCAGAACAATGACTCTAGTACTTAATTGTCTTTCCAGGAGTTACTTCCTTTTCTTGTTCTTTTGCTAAAATTAGCTATAGAAATGGGGAGACGGGGGGTGGGGGCAGAGATTCTTTGAAAGAGGCCAAGAATGACGAACTGAAAACTTTTGGGATTAGCAATGTGGGTCTAATGTCCAATAAAGTGGAATACCTTCCTTCCTCCTCCACATTTCTCTCATCATGTCCTACTCCTGACCTTCCTTTGCTTCTTCAGTGTTACCCCAGCTCAGTCAGGATCGGTTTTGCCAAGATCAACCTTTATCTTTAAAAGGGGAATGCTGTGTAGTCCAGTTGAGGGTGATTATCTGTAGTTGAGCTATTACCCATAGTGGTTGAAGATGAGTGACAGGCCATATGTGAGCTGATCTCATTGCTTGTCTCTTTCTGGATTAGATGCCTGTGGAAGGCTCTTATCTTCAGGCACAGCCTTGCCATTGAAATAACATAATCTCATCACAAAGCAGAGAAGGGTATGTAAACTACCCCTGAATTACATCCTAGATATCTTTCTCAGCGGTTTTGGAAATTTTTTCATCACAGTTCTCTTTCATGACTTGAGGAGTCCTGTGGCCACGTGCATCACAAACTTTACGGGACACATTACATGACTTTTGGCTTATGGCTTTCCCCGAAATGATGACCTGTGGTAATTCCATACTCAAGAGTGGATTGATTTTCAGCATTTCCAGTGAGTTTGCAGGTCATGAAAATGCTCCTGGCCTTAAATAGAAAGCATTTATGCCAGTGAGTCCCTAACCCTGCTTGCATAGAGAGCGCTGCAGAAGCACGCATGCCTAATGTCCATTGAGCAGGACTTAACATTAGCTTCTCAGTATGGCATCTTCCCCATATCCTTCCAGGGACTATGAACAGTCTACAAAATGGTATACAGATGCCCAAATACATATATACATAGTGGTTTTGTATCTGGAGGTTAAGAATTTCCATGACCCAATTAATATAAATTAAAAGCATATTAACAAAAATGGTATGAGGTAAACCCCTTAATTAGTCATCTTAAAAATTAACAATTAGCTGGGCACAGGGGTGTACACCTGTAAGTCCAACACTTAGGAGGCAGAGGCAGAAGCAGAGGCAGGTAGATCTCTGAGTTTAAGGCCAGCCTGGTCTACATGGTGAGTCCAGGACAGCCAAGGCTACACAGAGAAACCCTGTCTCAAAAAACAAACAAACAAACAAACAAACAAAAACCAAAAACAAAACAAAAAAGACTAACAATTAATAACTGAAGACTGAAGTTCTAATCCCAACGTGACTATATTTGGAGCTGAAAAGTGTAGAAAAGCAATTAAAGTTAAACAAGGTTGTATGACTAGTGTACCGTGAAAAGAATAAACATAACAGATGTGTTGCACACGGACAAAGAAGCAAGAAGGGAGCCGCCAGCAAGCCAGTGAGGTGAGAGGCCTTGGGAGAAAGCAAGCCTGCTGACACGTTCATTGCACTTCCAAATTCCAGAGCTTTGGGGAACAACTTCTTGCTTTTAAGCTGCTCTATCCACAGCATTTGTTACAGAAGATCTGTCAAACTACACACAGATATTCCCATGAAAAATTCTTCTTGTTTTCCCGGACTAATGTATGTGTCCTAGGTATTTCTTTGTTGAGCAAATAGTTTTGATATCTGCTATTGAGTATATATTCACTGGGAAACCCAAGCATACAATTTGAAGACAGGAAAATGGAACATCATCATTAAATGGCTGCAAATAAGTAGTGACTTCCTTAATATTCTGAAGACTTGTTCTAAGGGACAGGAGAGCGATCCAGAACCTATGTCATTTGGCTTCCGTGTCTTCCAGATTCCAGTAAAAGTGAAGTGTTATTTTTCATATATTTGTGTGGCCATTGCTGGTTAGGTAGCAATAGGAAGTTGAAGGTGGGACCCAGTGGGAACTCTTTCCCATGTTACACACCCAGTGCCAGGACTTGGTTGGTGTGGAGGTGTGGCTCTTGAGTGTTCTGCTGGGGCTGTTTTGGCAACCTCACGGGAGTACAAGTCATTTGACAACTCCAAGGACCACACACGCTCTCCAGACAGACACTGTAAAACTCCTATTGCAAGCTAATGCACAATTTCAATCTCTTGCTACACTCTAGTCCTCTCAATGATTTCACAACTTTGCATGGCCTGGTTTTTGGTGGCCTTTGTCATATGAGACATATATAGCATAGAATATTCACAATGGTATTCATATTGTTCCAAAGCATAAAGCTCCATGGTGCCTGGATATATGTGCATCACCAGTGAGTACATTCATTTAAGAATAAAATAAAAATAAATTTCAACCTGTTTTTTTTTTTTTTTTTTTTAAAAAAACCTATTAAGTTACCAGAAAAAATTAAAACTGTTTCACTTAGTGAATGAGCTATTTGTTTTTTTCTGGGTTGCTGTTTTGGCTTAAGGATATAGACAGACTAGGATCCTACGAAGCAACCAAGAAAGTCTGGGCTGGTAGTCTTGGAATTATCTCTCTGGAGGAAAGAAACATCACATGACAGGTCCAACCATCCTGAGTCTGAGGAAAGTAAAGGAGGCTATGCAGAAAAGGTATGTGAGGACAGATCACTGCCTACCCAACCTCTAGCCACTCTAGGCATCTATCTGTACCACAAGTAAGTGGAGGAATTTCCAACTGCTTTCAGTGCCACCTGAAAGCAAAGGGAAAAGCCATCATGTGGCTCTGCCCATAGGAACCCACCACCCTCAGGATTCAGAGAAATACGCATCGCTGTTGTGAGCCACTGAGGTTTATTGTTTGACTTGATTTCTTCTGAGACAAGGGCTTACTACATAATCTAGGCTAGTTTTGAATTCATAATCCCCTTGCCTCAGTGTCCCTAGCCTGGGATTATAGGTATGTACCCCCCAACTGAGCTATATTAAGCTGCTAAATTTTAAAAGAATTTTCAGAGAAGAAATTGATAAGTGGAACAGAATCCTGGTGCCTCCAACTAAGGTGCAGCTATGGCATAAAAAGCGTGTGGTATTTGTTTTCAGTCAGAGTAACAAGCGAGAAACTATCCACAGGGAGTCTTTTAGTAAAATCTAGAGAGACTTCAAAGAGATGTTAGGGAGGGCTTGAAAGATGGAGAAGCAAATGTTGCTGGAGGTGAGAGAAAAAAGGGGGACTGGGCTGTGAGGGTGAATGTTGATGGCAGTGTCACCGGTGCTAACAAGGAAACTTTGTAACTTGCCTAACAGACAGAGTGCGCTTGAAATGACATTCTGAGCCGTCTGAGCTCAGATCATAGGAAGACTCACAGCTCTGGGAGATGCTCTCAGAAGAATTAGCATGCATGGAAGAATGGAGTAATTGCAGAAGAAATATGGTTACCCTGATGCTGGTAGGCCACAAACAAGGGGAAACTAACCAGCAGAGAGACTGCTTGAAGAGTGAGATGTCCCCTACCTGTCTTATACATTCACAGTCACCCCAGCCCCAACAACAGACATATGGATCAACACCTCTTCTAATATCTCCAGCCCATGAAGCACCATGGAACAGCAATATTAGGAAGAATCCCACCCTACCAAACTGAGCACATCTACTCCTAGAAGCAGGAGGCCGTGATATATTCTTAGTTCATGGTACCAAATGCTGGAGTGCTTTGCTGCACAGCAACAGTTGGTAGTGTTGGACCCTTGAGTCCACTCGGGTGGGGGGGTCGTCGCAAGAGGCCACCCGAGAACCACAGTGTTGATGCCAAGGCACAAGGTTTATTGCTGACGCGCGTCAGGGGGCCTCGGCACTCACTCGGGAGCGAGGGAGGCACACCCCCTGAGTCACTGTTACAGACTTTTTAAAGGCTAAAACTGCAAAGGTTAGGAGAGGCTACGTGCCCTATGCCAGGATTGGCTCTGGTGGTCGCTAAGGGTGCTTGTCTAAATGTTATTGGCTATTGCAGGGAGGGGTGCTGGGGAGTTGTTAGAGAATTTCCAGATGGTAATTGTTTACCTTAGTTGAAATTGTTTATCTCGGTTGGCCACCTTGATCTCAGAAACTGAAGCTGAGCTGGCCTTCAATTCTTTTTGGGTCATTTTCCCAAGCTTGCCTGGGTCACGTTCCCAGGCTGCCTGAGAGAGGGGGCCTTACAGTAGCACTTCATTTTCCCCACCCATACCAATCTGCGGCTATTTGAGTCCATGCAGAGCTTGGTATCCATACCATAAAGCTAAGCCCAATGGGTGTTCTGTTGCTTGTGTTAGCAGAGAGAACACTGAGAAAATACCAGGTTCTGATGCCCAGTTTCCCCCTAAGTAGTTGTTTTTGTGCTAATCAGTGAAATGTATTGTGCCTCAGTTCCTCATTTGTAAAGTGAAACAGATAGTTTCCATTTCTGACCCCCAACACAGTAATTATTAAGAAGAAAGTGGATATTAGCCTTTTGTCGGATGTAGGGTTGGTGAAAAACCTTTCCCAGTCTGTAGGCTGTTGCTTTGTTCTCTTGTCAGTGTCCTTTGCCTTGCAGAAAAATTTCAGTTTCATGATGTCCCATTTAATAATTGTTGGTCTTAAAGCCTGGGCTGTTAGTGTTCTGTTCAGGACTTTGTCTACTGTGCCAACGAGTTTAAGGCTAAAATATATGAAGAACTCAAGAAATTAAATACCACCAAACCAAATAACCCAATTAAAAAATGGAGTACAGAGCTAAACAGAGACTTCTCAACAGAGAAATATTGAGTGGCTAAAAAATACTTAAAGAACAGCTCAGCGCCCTTAGTCATCAGAGAAATGCAAATCAAAATGACTTTGAGATTTCATCTTACACCCATAAGATCAAAAACTCAAGTGACAGCAATACTGGATGAGGAGAAAGGGGACACTCCTCCATTGCTGGTGGGAGTGCAAACTTGTACAACCACTTTGGAAATCAATCTGGTGGTTTCTCAGAAAATTGGGAATAGTGCTACCTCAAGACCAGCTATATAACTCCTAGACATATACCCTAAAGATGCTCCACCATACAACAAGGACATTTGCTCAACTATGTTCATAAGCAGTCTTATTTATAATAGCCAGAATCTAGAAATAACCTAAATATCCCTGAAGTGAAGAATGGGTAATGAAACTGTGGTATATTTACACAGCGGAATACTACTCAGCTATTAAAATCAAGGAAATGTTGAAAATTTCAGGGAAATGGATGGAACTAGAAATGATCATCCTGAATGAGATAACCCAGACCCAGAAAGACATGCATGGCATATACTCACTTATAAGAGGCTATTAACCCAACATAGATGTCCTCTGAGAGACTCCACCCAGCATGGGATTGGGACAGATGTTGGAACTTGCTGCTGGACTCTAGGTGAGAGTGGTATGGAAGAGTGGAGGGATAAAAGATACAGAGGGTTCAGAAGCCCCATAAAGAGACCATCAATGATGGCAGATCTGGACCCAGGGGAGGGCCTGTACAAACTTATGCACCAAACAAGGACAACGCATGCAATAAACCTAAATCCCCTGTTCAGATCTAGCCAATGGACAACTCATTCCCTATGGTTGTGGAGAGAGTGGGGACTGCCTCTGGCATGAACTCTGGTGTCCCTGATTTGATCACTTACTCCTGGGTTGGGAGGCCTGGCAGCACAAAGAGGAAGGGGAAGCAGGCTATCCAGATGCGACGTGATAGGCTGTGGCCATATGGTGGGGAGGTCTCGTTCTGTCAGAGGTCTAGGGGAGTAGAATAGAAAAGGGACAGGTGGAAATGGGAAGATACAATCCAGGGGATAACAATTGGGATGTAACCTGAATAAATTATAATAAGTTAAAAATTTTAAAAATAACTAAGAGGATTCTAAATAGGAAGATATCCAAGAAAACAGCAGAGCTTGAATCAAATATAAGAAGCCATTAGAGTGAGTCTGTAGGAATGAGATCTGGCTTTCATCAACCTATATGGTTTGTGTAGGAAGGGGTAGTGCTCAGTCCATAGCAACCACTGTACCATTATTAGAACTCTGTCTCAGAGACAAAGTTATCAAGTTTGTTGTATCAGGTTGTATGGCAGAACAACAGAGTAGAGTGGTGACAGTTTAAAATATATGACATATGATTGTGTCTCTCTGTCTCTCTTCTTGTGTTACAAATTATTCCAAGATGAATGACTTCAAACACTATTTCTTTAATGTCCCACAAGATTTCCATGAGTTAGAAACCTAGGAGTGACTTAGCTGTGTGGTGTCATGCCAAGAATGTGACAGCCAAGCTGTAGCCTTGCTTAGGCTGCCATCATATTCTAAAGTCCTGAAAGAGGATGGGCGTTCATGTCCAAGATGTCTTTCTAACAATAGCTAAGAACAAGAGGCATTACTTTCTGACCCTGTAGGCTTCACCATAATCCTGCTGCATGAGTGTCCTTACAATATGTCTGCTAAATTCTCTGAGAGAGGGGAGAACTTAAGCCCACATTTAGCCTTTGTGACCTGGCCTCAGAAGTCATGTGCAGCAAGTCATGCCTGCAATAGCTTTGTGGTTGACTAGTCAGCCCTACTTCTTGTTCAAGTCAAGAGGGCATCACAAGCTGTACACACGAGGCAGGGTTCAGTGTGGAGGCAGGCTACCACAAGTCTAGCCTGTGCAAAAAAAAAAAAGGAGAGAGATTTCGGGAGGTGGGTGGGTTGGAATGAGGGACAGGGTGTGTGGTAGAAGTGTGACGTGATGAGCTCTGGGAGAACGAGGGAAGTGAGTATGCTGAGTGTGGGGCCAAGGGGGGAGAGGCTACCTCCCAATTTCTTGAGAGTCTTCCATCTTTTAGAATGAGTCTCTCACTTCAGTCTTTGCTTCTTGTGAATCACACTCAGTGGAAAGATGTAAATTCACGAACTGGCCTCAGCTGCTGTGAACCAATTTTCTCTCCAGCATCCCCACCTTGCCTCAGGGGCTTTAGACACACAGACCAAGAAAGAGTGGCAAAGGGACTCATACACACAGCTGGCAAGTGATAAGACTTGGATCCAGACCTGGATTCACTGGATGCCAAAGCCATCACCTTGCTTTCCAGGGCTGAGAGGAGAAGGAGTCCAGTTTTAGTGTCTTCTTCCCATCATGCGTTCACATGTACTGATTCTACTGACCCAGAGTTGAGGTTACAGCCTCTTGGCCATTTCGGCTTCTTGGAGTCCCTTTCCTGTATGTTTCTACCTCATTGCCTCGACATCATCTCAGCCTCCTGCTTCTTCATCTGTTTCTCCCTCTTATGTTATTTGTCTCTGTTACCAGGACCATTTATCCCTATTAAGCATCCTGAGAGACAACGATTGAGGGAGCTGCTGCTATGTCAGGGTGCTAAAGACCCTCTGCAGGAAGCTGCGGAGGCAGAGACTCTCCATTTGACCTTATAAGAGCTGTGTGACAGAGAGGAAAGGTGACTCTACCTGAACTCTCTTTCCATGGGGAAAAGGACTTTAGACTGGAAGGCATCCAGAGGGCCAGGCAGGTGACACACATTTTAACTACTGTTAACGTGACAAGGTTTATACTCCATGAGTAGCATTGTGAACTTGCTTCCTGGCCCATGGCGTTTAAAGGGAAGGAGTGGGGTGGGGGCATTTTTTAAAGCCAGGGATAGGATGCAGATCATGACTCCATACATGGGGAATTTTCTCCTTTCCTGTGCTCTTTTTCTCCCCTACTCAAAGGTCTGGATTCAATTCCCCCAATTCCCCACTGCCAAACACACACCATGCATGAATGGATGGATAACCAGATAGACAGACAGATAGACACAGTCTGACATCAACATACACAACACCACATGTACATTGCTTATGTTTGGTTGGATTTAGTTTCCTGGACTCCTACATCCTGGAATTCTCCACCGTTCCATCCTCTACAGCAGGATGCAAACATCCACTTCTGAAAGGCAGTCTGGGTTGTGTTCTCTTGAGACACTGGCTGATTACATGTTTGAAGTGGCATCTGGAAGAAATAGAGGGGCCTTAGCTGCAAGTTGTTGTAAGAGCTTTATTGGGGGTATCAGCATTTGATGGGTTTCTTTATGGTGGCATTAAGTGAGTTGGCATGTCATAAACTGTCCCACAGGGCATCTTAGAGGTGAGAAATAGCAGAAATAAAGGAAACCTGTCTATCTTATATACAACCTGAATGGCATTTTCCCCAAAATCTAAGCCTCTGGGATACCCAGGTTGGTGTGCTTCTTGTTTAGTCTAACATGCCCGGGTGCTGAGATGAGCTACAAAAGCAATTAAGGTTGAGAAACGTTAGAAAGCAGAACGTTTGTGCAGCAACAATCCCCAATGAAATTCAACACCTGTAAGAATCCCTTTTGAGAAACCAGCCCTTGGATTTTCAGGTACCTTCACTCCTGGAGAATTTTTATGAATCGCCTCAGCTATTTTGTGACTTTGTGTATTAGCCAGTGTTCCTTTCGCTATAATAAAATTCTCAAGACATTTAATGTAGGAAGAGAAGAAGCTTATTGGGGCTTACAGTTTTGGAAGGTCTAGTCCAAGATTAAGTGGTCTTAGTTTTGAGACTCTGCGGTGGTAGGAATATGTGGGAGAGATATGTGCCCATCTCGTGAACTAGGAAGCAGACAGTGGAAGAGGGAGTATCCCGACCCCAGAGTTCCCTTTAGAGAAACCCCTAAGGACTAAAGCACATCTTTCTAAGCTCTAATTCCCAAAGGGTTTTTTTTTAATCACTTCTGAGTAATTATACCCCAGTGACCTGGCCTTTGTTGCATGTCCCTGCTTTGGGAGACACTCAAAAGCAAGCAGTAGCATTTGTGACATAAGGTTCTGTCTGAAAGAAGAAGGCTAGATTGGTTGGCTTTGATTAGTGCCTCAGTCAGTAAGTGGCCTACTTAGGGAAACCCCTGTTCTATCTGTACCTTCTCTTTCTGTGTGCCCCTTTCCCTCTGCTTGTGAGTCACGACAGTGCAGCGGCTGTGGCTGTGTCAGAATCAGACAGATCGGCTCTTGACCCACTTGTCTGGCATTTTGACAGAAATAGGAATTCCTTTGCCACTCAAGGGCTGTTGAGTTTTTTTGAGTGTGTCCTAACAGCAGGCTGACTTTCACAGAGTTTTAATCGGATGAAGGAAGTCTGTTGGAAGGACTCTCAAGGAAAGGGTTGATTTCCAGCACCACGGCACTTGTCCAGCGCTGATTCTGTGATTCCATTCCTTCCAGCCAGAGAGGAGCTTGGGCTGAGAAACTATTCCACCCAGTCTGACTCGTTGTGTAATGGCCCAGGAAAGGGGAGGTGGGGGGAAATCCTTGCCCAGGCCATACCTGCTAACTTCTTCTGGCCCTGTTAGTGAGACTCAGGGTGATTTTGGGGACCCGAATCCTGTTTTCTCACATCAGAGGTACCTCCAGCTGGGTCTCACAGGGAGGATTCATGAGGAGAAAGAGGCGCCAATAACACTGGGAAGTTAAAGGGAAGTCAGCTTTGCCAGCTCACAGGCTTGATGTTGGTCCAAAGAAGGGCGTCTTACTGATGAGACCTTGTATTCCAGAATTCCAAGAACGCAATCCTTCTGCTACGTTCCCTTCCCAAAACCTAGGGCTTTCTTCTTGCATTGCAGAGGCTGCAGGGGTCAGACACCTGAAGACAGAGAGAAGGAAAGAAGAGAGTAAGGAGGAGCTATGAGGGTGGTCAGAGGGAAGCCCTATAGGACGTGTTCTCCCTGGCAGCCATGCCTTCTGGCAAGGAGCTGCAGGCTGGCTATGGGGGATTTAATCACCTCTTTGTGACTGAGGCCATTGGAATTTACACTTGTGGCTGCTCTGTCTGACTGGACAGTGGCCCGTTCTATTCCTTGAAGTATTCTGCTTGTAGAAGGGCCAACTTTGATATCCAACATCATAGGGCTCTCTACCATGTGGCTGATGAAATGGCTATTTCTTTCCTTGTCTTCAAGGCACAGTGAGGAGCAGGATTTGTTCTTCTTAGATCTTTCCTACTTCCTCCAGTATGATTTTATATAAACTGAGGAGTGTATATATATATATATATATATATATGGTCCTACTATATATGTACAGATTCAGATGCATGTCTTCTCTCAGAGGCAGGACAGCAGAGTGGCAGATTACACGGACCCTGCCACATAATGTGAGCTCTTCCATTCTCTGTCTTTTCTTGCTAATGTGTGGAGTTGCCAGTAAACAAGCCTCACTGTGAAGATTAATGGAGTCAATATATGTAAAGCTTCAGAATACCACATGGCACAAATACGCTGTATACGTTAGCTACTCCGTTTTACAATAACTTATTTCTTCCCTTCATGCACACAAGCTTTGGGCTTTTTGCATATGTGTGGTACTGGAGATCTAACTCAGTGCCCTGCACATTGGAGCTAAGTGCTTTTCCTTTGAGTTAGCCCTCCAGAGATATCCACACACAGGGGCTTTAATACAGCGGCTGTTGGCAGGATATCAGACTTTCCCAGGCTTTAATCCACAATATCTTAGGCCATGGTTGCCTGATGTGAAGAGGTAAGACTCTACTTGAGGGTAGAACTTTAGCTCATCCATACCCTGTGGTTCACTTCATGGAAGGAAACAGTTAAGGCTGAGATTCTGTGTTAATTGTCTCTTCCTCTGCTATGAGATGTAGTGGATGTAAACATGTTTTTGTCTTGATCCCCAGTGTGGGATGTAAAACAGACTTGTGTAAGGGTGTGTAGTGTTTTCCCCTGACAATAGACTTGTGAGAGAACAGGTGATGTTTGTCCACTGGAAGAGGAGCTGCCTCTTGCTAGGGCGTGGTCTTTGCCAATTGATAAACATCCTGGTAGGACTCTGAGTGGATATATATATCCCAAAACAAGGGGTGGGGCTTTTTGGTCTTGGATTTTCATCACTCCACTTCAAGATGCTCCTAGAGAGAACCACTCCAGCAAAGTCTCTGTGGCTCCGGGTTCTGTCTGCTGTTCTGGGTTCCAGTGGCTACAGTTGCAGTCACCTTCGCTGAATTGCCGGTTTGCTGTTTAACTGGTCTATTGGAATCTTGCTGACTACATCAGTGGAATTGCTCCAAGGAATTGAGTCTAAAAAGGTCTACCTTTCCTGTTCCTATTAACCTCTTTTCTCTCCTATCTAGGGTAAGTGGGTTGGAAGGGAGGTATAAGCATTAAAGAAACCCAAATAAAGTAGGTTTGAAAAAGTTCAAAGCCTACAATGAAAGAATGAGAAGAACCTTGACTCTGGAGATGATGGACTAATTGGATTTCATGCCCTACTATAAAGTCTATGTTCACATTACTCCTTCTTCTTACACATGGATTTGGGGGTATTCACTCCAAGACTCCAAGTGGATGCTAGAAACTGTGGAGAGTACTGACTTGTGGTATGTGGCCTTCTCCCTTGCACATGCCTATGATAGCATTTAAGTTATGTTAGACACAATAAGATAAAATAATAACTAAATAGAACAATTATAACACTATGCTACAGTTTATGTTATGATCTTACCACAACAACTTTGACATATATTTGTTTCCTTTTGTGACTATGTTGAAAGTTTCCACCTTTTCATATAAAGAGCTTCCATCTTCTCAGTCAGCATCACCACCTTTGCATTGGGTAAGGTTATTAATAAATAAAGTAAGATGACTGAACCCAAGTATTTTGGTACCCTGTCAATCTCATAACCAAGGACAACTACTAAATGATTAATGGGAGGGTGGTATGGAGACGCTAGATGAAAGAATGCTGCCAACCTAGGTGGGACAGCATGAGATTTACACATGCACTTTAAAATCCATGATTTGTTTATTTATGGAATTTTCTATTTAATATTTTCATATCCAATCCACTCTAAGCAAATCAAACCATGGACAGAAAAAAACCACAAATGAAGGGAAACAACCATGCAGATGTTTACTAGAAGCAGAATATAGGATCATTAATTGGTATATGAATGTGTGAAACACTTCTTGCTTCACAATACAAATCCAAAGTGATATTTATTTATTAGCAACAAATATCTATATTTTAGTGTCAATCCAAAAATATATTCCTTTGTATCCATTTGTCTCTTTTTTTTATATTTCTGTGTGTGTGTGTGTGTGTGTGTGCATGCCTGTGTGTGTACGCCTGTATATGTGCATACCTCTGTGTGTGTGTGTGTCTGTGTGTGTGTGTGTGTGTGTGTGTGTGTGTGTGTGTGTGTGTGTGTGTGTGTGTAGAAGTTAGAGGCCAGCCTCAGGTGTCAGTCTTCAGCTTTTATCTTGTTTGAGACAGGATCTCATCACTGTTCACACATCCGGCAATCTAGGCTGTGAGTGTCCAAGGATTCTCCTGTCTCTTGCCTCACACAATCCCAGGATTACAGACCCCTGCCAACTTATTTAGCTATACAAGGGTTCTTGTAATCAAGATTATGGGCTTCATCCTTGATTAGGAAGGATTTTAACTACTGCATCAACCCCTAGCTCTCATGTTCCTCTTTTTACTACTAGCTTCAACAAACTTACTATTGTATTTTATGAGTTGTAAAAATGATCATGCATGAAATGCTGAAGAGCGGGACAAGCATAAGGTAAATTTGGTTTATTTACATTACAGACATTTCTAAATTGAGGTTTCCATCTATGTGTATTCACAGCATATATTAATGTGCATGTGTGACACTGCTGGAAGGAACAGGACTCAGTTGTGCTGACCAGTGGAATTAGAAGTATCATGATGTGATTAACATACTCAGGAGCTGATGTGGGAGGAAAGGCCTCCGATGTCTGGACCTTGCACAAGGACTCTTATTGGAAGAGTTGAGGAAGAGATGGTGTGGAGAATGGGTTCTCACACATTTTTGCCTCATACAAGGACACTTTCCCAGTGGGTTTTTAAAAATGGCCCTTGGACTGAGTTCAAGTCTTGGCAAATTACTAATAAATATTGTGAACTTGAGAAAAATCAGTCATCTGGAAGGCCCTTTTTTATGTGTGGCTTATATTTTGGACACATGAGAAATGACAAATGATATATACCAAACATGATGTGTTATGAATTCCCAATTACAGAGTGTGACAGAAGACAAGTGGTCTGTCTGAATGCTACCAGAACTTGTCTCCTTGATGACCTGTAGTCACTTCCAGTTCACCCTACTTAAAACTCAAGAGCTTCTTCCTTCCTAGTCTTCTGTATTTCCCATGTCACTGACTGGCACCGTATCTACCAGATCACACAATTCAGGAGCTCAAAAGTCTCACTTATCTCCACATTAATCATAAGAAGCCATCACTTCTTTCCCCTTAATGTTTCTTCTATATGATTGTCACTGCCTTGGCAGTTTCTCATCTCATGATGATGATAAAGAGGATGATAATGGTGACATTGATTTATTTATACTACAAATGTTTATTAAGTACCCATTAGGTGCCAACCAATGATTATAGTCAAAAGATAAACAAGCAAAAGCTGGGAAACAGGATGTGGCCTAATACTAGCATTTAGGAGACAGAGACAGGAAGACAATGAGTTTGAAAGCAGCCTGGGCTATACATCAAAACTCAAGCTGGGAAAATGTATAGGTAACACCATTTGCCTTTAGGAAAAATCAAATTAAAGCCATAATGAGGTACAACTATATCTGATTACTTTGCCCAAAACAAGGTCCAACAACAAACCCATGACTTTAAGCACCGACAAGGATATGGAGCAAATGGTATTCCCATACATTTTTGGTGAGAGTGTAAAACAGTAGAATCACTTTAGAAACGAATTTGGCAGTTTCTATAAGATTAAATACACATTTGCCATGCAACTCGGCAATCCTTTTCATAGGTATCTGCCCAAGTTATAAGTAAGTTATGTTCTCATAAAACCTCTATGTGAATATTTATAGCAGCTTTATTCATCATCTCCCCCAAACTGGAAACAACCCAAATGTCCTTCAGCCAGGCAATGAATAAATAAACAGTGTTGCATGGAGACTATGGATGCAGCAATGAAAAAGAACTGCAACAATATGGATGGATCTCTAAAGCCTTATCCTAAGTGAAAGAGGCAGAGAAAAAGAAAAGCCTGTGCTGTATATTTCCATTTATAGGATGTTCTGAAAAAGGCAAGGCTAAGGGGACAGGAAGCTGTTAAGCAGGCTCCTAGGGCTGAGGAGGGGAGGAGTTGATGCGAAGGAGCTTGGAGAAGTAAGTCTTCTTGGAGCTGCATGCCGACAGCCTGCTTTTCCCCCACCTGGACTCCTGTGGAATAAAAACCTGACCAAAAGACCCCATTGTGGAAGGCTCTTTCAAAGCTTACTAGTACTTACAGCATCCAAGACTTTCCTCGATACCTTTTGGGGCACAAGAACCACCCTAAAACTGTCCCAAAGTCTCCACCTTCCCTTTCCTCTCCTCTTCCATACACACTATTTTCTTTACTCTTCTGCGTGCATGACATTTGATCCATTTAGCGCCTCTGAGATAACTCCCATCTCACCAGTTTGCTTTCTTTGCTGAATTAAGAAACTCCTTTTCTTTTAAATGCTAGAAGTGGGCCAGAGGCCAGAGACTTCTGTACTCCAGGAGATCAGTTGATCTCTTCTACTTCCATCATGGAAGATGCCTACCACACACTGCTTTGTTGTGGGTGATCAGGGGTCCCTGCCCAGAAAGTGAGTTACTGAGGACTGTTTTTGTATCTATTTCTTTACCCCCAACACAGTCATACACACAGGACACTCACCCAGTAAGAATGTTTTGGGATAAAAAAGCTTTCTAATTATAAAGTAGAGAGGGCTGGGGATGTGTGCAGAGGTACAGCAGTTTTCATGAGTGTGTAAGACCTGGGGTTCATTCATTAGAACCAGGGACATGGAAAATACTATACAACTGGAATTATTACCTTAGAGTGAAACTTCTCTTACCTCTGCCTAGAAACACAGAAGTGATGTATCTCGTCTATGGTATTTTGATTGGTCTTATATGCTGGCGGCCAATGGCTTAGGAATAAGAATTAAGGTGTGGGGTGGGAAGTTGAACACAGGAGAGTGAGCTCACACACTCCCATAAGGTATTATTTAGTTCTGGTCCCAGTTGCATTCATTTTGGGCAGGAAAGATGAGCGCCAGTTTAAAAGGTAAGCAAAGGAAGCACTTGCTGTTTGGAAATTGGGGCTGGAAAAGCATGCTTCACTTGTTGCAGAGTATGTGGCCTGAACCTAAATGAGTAACAGGTGGGTGGTTTGCTTAGGAAGTAATTAAGGGAGTTGGTCAGTCATCTGTATCCCAGGCTGGGTCTGCTGGCAGCCAGAGGAACCATTCTGTGGTTAACAAGGAGGAGGTCGGCAGCCCCGGGACCAGTGGTTTCAACAGCAGTAATAACTATTAGGTGGACTTTGGCTCTGCGAATGTTTGGAAGGTCTGGAGGGACACACCAGTGATTCTAAGCTGTGCTTTCTAATTCCCTTAACTGCCCTTGGCTGACCTAGTTATTAAGAACTCTTAATTCCCCAGTCTTGTTAGTGAAACAATCTCTCTCGCTTCACATGTAAACATACGTATGTGCTTTCATCCTAGTCTCCCGTGGTCCTAGGTTTTATTTAACAAGATCAAATCTTTAAACTTGGAGGGCATTTTGATATTCTCAGAGTCAATATCCATTACTAATATTACAAGACACAACCAGCAAAAGCACACATCTCTGGGAGGAGGGAGGAGGTGTGGAGCTGGAGGGCAGGGAGCACTGGTCCAACATTCCTGCAAGAGAGAGGCTTCCAGGCTGGCTGCCCAGGTACAGGTCTCGCAGTAGCAGCCTCCTGCCCACCATGGAAACCCTAAGAGGAGATCTTCTGACTGCCATGTTTAAAATGTTAGCCCCAGATGGTTTGGTGGTTACATTTTCTCAAAGCAGTTGGGAGCCTCTGCCAACTTTTCTAAGTGATGGGAAAGATATATATTTTTTTTTAAAAATTGCTGATTAACAGAGCAAAATGTACCTCAGCTGGTAACAGATTTTTTTCCTCCCTCCTCCGTCCATCGCCCCCCACCCCACACTGCAAAACAACCTATGGTGATTCAAACTTTGGAAAGAAGCTAATGGCTTTGCTGGGAGATAATACTTTGGAGGAAAGTGACAAACTGCTTGCTAAATGGGAGAAATATATCAAAGGCTTTTTAAGGAATTAGAGGTTTCTTTCCTTGGTTTTGCTAAGGGTTAGGAGATGCTTGGTGATCAGTACCTTGCTTGCCAGCCCATGAGGTTCAGTGCCTCACATGTCTGCTATAATGCTCTTTCTACAACAAAGTTAGGATGAAGTGGGAGCTGGGGGTGCAGTGGTACCTTTGGTCTTTCCCTTCCATGCATCCAACCTCTGACAAGTTTAAGGAAGTTGGAACAACTTTCTCATTTATCCTGATGCAATGCCCATGTGGAGATCAAGAAGTTGAACACTACATGGTCACAGGTTATTTTCTTTGCTCATATCTGGAACCATGTTCCTCTCATGGTTTTTGGTGTCTGGATTCTAGACCCTGCCCTGATATTTGAAGGCTTTTATCATCTGTTATTTCAGACTGTCTCTAGGTCTTTAAGTGTAGACCAGGAAAGAGAATTTAAGAACCTTCAGCTTGGAAATAACTGTAAAAATTTAATTTTAATGAGGCACATAGGTAGGAAGCAAGATAGAATGGTGTGGGAGCTAGGAATCAACTCTGGATTAGACCCCTGAAACTCCTACTGGATGTTTTTCTGCGTAGAAAAGCAACATGGCAGAACCAAAAAGAGTTCATTTTTCCTCCTCCTGATATCCTTTGAGTTTGTTTTCCAGGGACAAAGATGCCCACCATCAACAAGAAGCAGGAGCTATGGGGCTCTGCAAATCTCAAGTCTTTACTCCATCATCACCAAGATGCAGAGGTTAAGTTCTGCCTGGATGGGGGATCAGAGGCAAACTGTCCCTTCCCAATAGCCCAGGAGGAGTGTGCTGGCTATTTCTATGTCAACTTCACTCAAGCTAGAGTCATCTGAGGAGAGGGAACATCAATTAAGAAAATGCCTCCCGAAGGTTAGGCAAGTGATTGATGTGGGGGAGGGCACAGGACATTGTGGATGGGGACACTCCTGGACTAACTGTCCTAGGTTCTATCTAAAAAAGCAGACTGAGCAAGCCAGTAAGCAGCACTCCTCCATGGCCTCTGCACTGACTGCTACCTCCAAGCTCCTTTGCAGTTTGAGTTCTTGCTTTGGCTTCCCTCCACGGACTATGATTCAGGACATGCAAGCCAAAGGCATTCTCTTCCCACAACTTGCTTTTAGACATGGAGTTCCATCACCGCAATAGGCACTTGGTCTAAGATAGATATTGGTACCAGGATAGTGAAGTATTGCTGGGGTTGACCTGACCGTGTTGTTCTGGGGACTCTTGTGGAAGGACTTTGGAGCTTTGGCTAGAAAAGCCATTTGACTAGTCAGAGCTTGGTGAGCTGTTATGTGAGAGCCTAGTTAGAAGAGAAGAATGTTGACTGAAGTACAGATAATGAAGGCCTGGCTTGGGAAATTTAAAGACTGTGTGGAGAGTTGTTTTAGAGATTTAATTAAGAATCTGTGGTTCAGCTGGGTGTGGTGGCGCCCACCTGTAACCTCAGCAATTGGGGAGGCAGAGGTAGGTGGATCTCTGTGAGTTCAAGACTAGCCTGGTCTACAAAGTAAGTTCAGGACAGCCAATGGCTACACAGAGAAACTCTGTCTCTGGAAAAAAAAAAAAAAAAAAAAAAAAAAAGGAGGGGTTCTAGTCACAAATGGTTGAAGAGTCATCTGTGATTAACAGAAGACCAGCCTCACAGAAATTTTTGCTATTTTTGCTTTATTAGGACAATTTATGCTGATCAGCTGAAGCTGAAAAACTGGCAGTGATCAAGCAGAGACGGGCATGAGGTGAAATCTTCTGGCAAGTGTGTCCTCATGGTCAGCACACAGAAGCTGTGTTCCTGAGGTGGCCTAGGTGAAGGCTAGGTGCTATCAGTTGAACTTAGTCACATATAAAATCCTCCCAGGTGGTATTTTGAAGACACAAGGGGATAATGGAAAGGAGCTGTGGCTTGGCATTGGGAGAGACCAGGAGAGGCCATTGGTCAAGGTGTGGCCTCAGTAACACTTGAAAGACCAGGTTTAAAGGGTGATGCAGAGACATCGACACTTGACATCATGAAGACAGCCCAGGAGAGGATATTGATGAAAGCACAGCCCAATTGCAGTAGGAGACCCTGGCATTTTGGAGATGTCAGTACCACAAGATGATTGACCATCAAGCAGCCATGTTGTGGAGCCAGCCTAGAAAATAAGCTGTGTATTTGACAGATGGCTGCCCTTTGGAGGAGCTTAGAATTTTGTGAGTGGACCCTAGGCACTGGATATTGAGTTATTTATGCTGTTGGAGTTTGATTTTGCTTTGTTCAGACTACGATTGTGCCCTTTTTCTTCACTCTTGAAGTAAGAAAGTATTTAATTTATTTTTAATTTTACAGGTACCTGCAGTTGAGAGGCTTTAAAGTTTTAAAAAGAGTTGGAGTCTTAAAAGGGCTTTGGATTTTTAAAAGAGTCTGGATTTTTATTTTAAGAGACTGAATTGTAAAGTATTTGAATTTGTAAAGAATGTGGGATTTTTACGTTTCTGATCTGTTTTATATTGTGATGTTGACACTAATGTGTAGTCTTGGGGATACATAAGAAAGAAAAAGTTAGCTGAGTTTGGTGGCGCATGCCTACAATCCCAGCACTCAGAGAGGCAGAGGCAGGTAAGTCTCTGTGTGTTTGAAGCCACCCTGGTCTTCCAAGTGAGTCCAGGACAGCCAAGGCTACACAGAGAAACCCTGTCTCAAAAAACAAGAAAAGAAAAGATTGTGGCTTAACCGTGATATGTTTCTGTATCAAGCTGACAAGGGATAAATTGTCCTGGCTAGTTTTATGTCAACTTGACACAAGCTAGAGTCACCCAAGAGGAGGGTACATCAATTGAGAAAATGTCTCCCTCAGATTGGGCTATAAGTAGGCAAGCTTGTAGGGCATTTTCTTAATTAGTAATTTAGTGGGCGAGAGCACAGCCCACTGTGGATGAAGACACTTCTGGCCTAGTGGTCCTATTATATGAGAAAGCAGGCTGAGCAAGCCATGAGGAGCAAGCCAGTAAACAGAGTTCTTCCATCGCCTCTGTATCAGCTCCTGCCTCCAGGTTCCTATCCAGTTTGAGTTTCTGCCTTGGCTTTCCTCAGTGGACTATGATCCAGGACATGAAAGCCAAACAAACCCTTTCCTCCCCAGCTTGCTTGATGCTATTTAGTTTCACCACAGCAGTAATAACCCTAACTAAAACAAGGGCCATTCATGGCCCGGGCATTTTCATCTTCTTTTTGTTCTACTCTATGTTATTGACACAATGATCTGGGCTCTTTCTTGGGCCTCTTGTGAAATCTCTAGCTCCTTGGAGAGGAAAGAGTAAGCGTTAATGTGTAGTCCTGTCTCTGATCTTGCTCTTCGGATGCCCCCTCTTTTCTTCTCTTTAGAGTTTAGGTAGACTCCGTGTAGTGTCCTAGTACACACACAGTTGGCCTGCTGATGTACTAAGAGTTGTCAGATTGTACGTGACGACTTTCAGAACTCTGTGATGACTACAGAACTTGACCAGGTCTCCCTAAGTCTCTTCACTGACCTGCATAGACTGGGGAAGGTTGAAGTACATAAGCTTCATCAGGACACCGAGTCTGCAAGTCATCACGGGAGTGAACTCAGTGGAACCTTAGACCCTAATTCACTGTAATCTCAAATCCTGCTTGGTGACGTGTGACTTTCCATGGTTACTCACAGGTCACAGTACACTAATTAGCATTATAAAATATTGTTCCCCTAAGTCTTCCTTTTATGTTCTGGCTGAGACTAACATATGTACGTGTAAGAAAGCATATTTGCAGGTACATTCCTTCAGTCTTTGAACCTGCAGACTTTCCGACAGTACTGTTTTATATTCTTAGTGAAGACATGTCTAGCACATTTTGTTCAAAGAGAGATGAATCAAAGCAGGTATGATCTTTGCCTTTAAGAAACTTCCAAACGCCCAGGAATTCTATTCCAAGGTATAGACCTGAGCGAAATGCAAGCATATGTTCAAATAAAAATGTGTACACGAGTGTTCATAGAAACATTATTTATTACCCCAAAGTGGAAGCAGCCTGAATCTCCAACAACTGATGCATAAGTAAAGTTAGCATATCTTCTCCATGGAATATTATCTAGCTATCAAAACAAAGGATGCACTCATGGATGCAGCAAGAGAGACAAGCTGTGGAAACAGTAAGGTAAGTGAGGGACCACATAAGACAAAAGGCCACATAATCAACCTTTCATTTATTTAAAATTTCCAGAATATGCAAATCTGTAGGGTCAAGAAGCATTAGTGACTTCACAGAGCTGGGGAAGGGAGGAACTGGGTGTATCTAGCAAGTAGCTTACTGCATCCTGGGTGTCTTTTCAGGAATGACAAATATACCCTGCAACTGGTCATGGTAATAGTTGAATTTCTCTGTAGCTATCCTAAAGACTATTAAGTTGTATGTTTTAAAAGGAAGGATTATATGGTGTGTGGGTTGCAGCTCAATTTAGGGGGAAAAATAAGAGGAGAGAGATGTTTAAAAAGAAGCCAGTACCCATTTCTTTTTCCAGTCTAGACTCCCAGTTAATGTCTGTAGGTTGTCCTTCTGGGCAGCCCCCATGCAAGGACTTGTCTCCTGAGGGCAGAGTCTAGTCAGTTAACAGGAAGAGCAGTAACCTCCCCCCTCCTCCATGCTAGTAGTGTATTAGAGCAAGCCCAGGTGTCAAGGCTTTAACCAGAGACAAATTGGAAACCCTGGCATTGGAGCAAACCTACCTCGTGACATTTACCACTTCTTACATAAGGAACAGAGGGGTTTTTAATCTCAAGGCTTCATGGTGCAGAAAGAGCAGCAGTGCTGCAGGATTCTGTCCTCTGGGGTGCCTGCGCTCTGATTCTCTGATGAGCTAGGAAGAGATGGAGACAACGTATTGGGGGAAATGTGGGGGAGGACAAACAGCTCCCACCAGAAATGAGAATGAAGCTGATAACCCCTTCTCTCTTCCTTTCCTGAGTCAAGTCAGTTGCGCAGTTCTGTGTCTACTGCTTGACAACCCCTGCCTCTTCCTTATCAGGAACATCTTCATTTATCTTTTCCTGAATTACCACAGATCCCCTCCTGACCTGTCTTTCTGTATCATCCTGTTCTGTGCCTTACTTCCACACCTGTTTTCCAAAGGGCAAACCCACATTTAACAACATGACTCTGACATTGAACTTCTCCTATTATAGACGTACTTCTGCTTCTAAAATTCGTCTAGATAAAGCCAGGTGTATTCTCACTCCTCTGCAGGAATGGTGATCTCTTCTAGACCACGAACTAACTTATGCACAGAGTTTCTTGTGGCCTTAAGGCTTTGTGATAAAAGTTCTTGCTGTGTTCTCTCCCTCCTCCTTCTATTATTGAATTTCAACTTGCTCATGAAAGTCTTTGTGTTTCCCTTCAGCATTTCACCAGATAGTCTTCTCCTGCCAGAACATCCTCCATACAGCTTTTGGGAAACTCCCTTCCACTTACAATTAATTATTTGTGCAATTACTCACTAAGTATCAGTCCCTAGAACCGGACAGTAAGCCTCTAGGAAAGAGATGCTATATTGAGATGATTCTCAAATGTGCCCTGTGCCCTACCAAGGCAACTAAATAGCTCATGCTCAATCTCTGTTAGAAACAGAAGGCAAGGCAGAAATCCCAGCCAAAGGGAAGGAGGCCAGAAAGAAAGGTGGATGTAAAAGCAGGGCAGGATGCTGAATTTGCTGAGCATCTTCTCTACTGAGCTAGGGACTCCTCTGAACCAAGGCTGACCAAGATGGTCCAGGCCAGCCAGGAAAGACAGGAAAGGTTCTGGAAAGTATTGTCTGGACCCTCTGGAAGGCACAGGAGTTGGCAGACTCTGATGTGTCTGGTGTGGTGTAGCAGTGTCAGGGCATGGCGAGAGAAACTGATGTGAAGGAAAGAAAAGACAGGCAAACCCAGGACAGGAATTTCAGATGGCCTGTCACTGGTAACATGCCTTCCGATCTGTGAGATCATGAGATCCGGGGAGGATGACATTATCACCTGCAGGAAGAAGATGCCCTTGGTCGCTCTTCTCTTCTGTGGAAGGCACCATCTGTCCTTCCTTCAGATTCTGTGCTGGGGCTGTCACTGGTGACAGAGGCTAACCCTTTTCACGATGGCGGATTTGTTTCAGTGCCACCTTTGCTGTGTCAGGGGAGTCAGGGTCTACAGCTCAAGAAGGACCTCTTTCTACATTGCCTTGCACCCCTCAACTCGATGGACCTGTATCTGCCCTGTCTTATGAAAGCCAGCATCTGCCTTGAGGCAGGAAGTGCCACGCAGCTGGAGTTAGGCACACATTAAATTCTACTGCTGTCACTCACTGACTATGTGACCTTGGCTGAGTTTTATTCTTTTCCAGGACTTGGAAACTCATTTGCAAATTGGGCACAAGAATAAAACCTACCCCATAAGGTTATCATACGAATACAATGAAATATTCTATGTACTCAGAAGGAAAATTCCATAAATATTAGATATTTTATTAGAAATTTGTCCCAGTGCCCCAATACCTTTCCTGCAGAGGCTTGTCTTATTAATAATGTATGAACTTGCTTCCTCACAGCTATACTGTAAGCCAATTTCTCCTGTTTTGCTTCAGGTGAGTGTGGGGAACAGATGGTCACCATCCCCCTAATCATGCTTTTGGGGACAGATGTTAAGGAGGTCAAGGGCTTGCAGTTTGTCATGGCAGGGATCAGTTGGCCTTCCTCTTATGCCTCAGGTCATCTTTGCTCTAGCCAATCTCTGGCAGATAAGGAAGATTTCCATAAAGAAATGTACACTTACATCAAGAACCTCAGCCCTGCAACATTTCAGCCCTGAAACCTTGGGAGAGCCTCTTAATTTCTCTGCCTTCCACTTTTCTCATTGATAAAACCAACATCCTAGTACCAGGCCTTTTCTCTGTGGATTGTCCTGGAGCTTAAAGAAAATAACATGTACATAAAGGCTTAGAGCAGAGTCTGAGTCTGAGAAACAGCACTTCAGGTAAGCAGTGCAGTGGTGAGCTTTATAGACATAATAGATTAAGCGGTGCTCAGATATCCCGCTGTGTCTCCATGGGTTTTTCCAGAAGAGATTAGCACTGGAACCAGTAGACTGAGTGAAGCTCTGCTCTTTCTACTGGGGTCAGCTGTCTCCAGTCTACTGTAATCCTAGACAAGACCCCAGAGAATAGGAAGGGTGACTTTTCTACCTCCTTTAGAGCTGGGTCAACCATCATTTCCTGAGTTGGGGTGTGGAAGCTTCCAGGTCTACTTCCCAGACCTCTGTCAGCAGCCCTTTCCTGCTATAGTGTCTTACTCAGGCTTTGCAGGCTGATGGACTCCGATGGAATCAAATAAGCTTTCTTGGTTTTCTTGCTTGCAGAGACCATATTATGCAATTTCCACATTTCATTGTTGTTTGAGCCAGTCCTCTAAAATATTCCCTTTGAATCTATCTACTGTCTGCTCATCTGTGTATGCATCCAGTTGTTCATTTGTCCACCTATACAACCATTTCGCTTGTTCTTACTGGGTCTGTTTCACGGGAGAACTCTGTCATTTCTTATATTTAAATGTAATTGTTGTTGATCAACATAAATCTATCTCCAAATTAGGGAAAGATCTTTTAAGCCGTGATTCATCTGACTAGATGTGTAGTCATGCTGCCCTGTGTGTGGATAACTGTCTGGCCTTCCCTCTATTGGTTGTGATTCCTACAGTGTTTTGGTAGAGGTACTCTTTCTTTATCAGGAGACAATCATTTGAATGTGTTGCAGGACAATACCATGTCTTATAAATTATGTTACAAGTTTGTAGTCTTCTACTCCTTCCATGTATAAGTCTACATATTCATTTTATGATAGCACTTTTTAAAATGTCATTCTGATTATGCCCTTCCAGCTTAAAATTCTCCATTGTCCCCTACCCCAACCTCTGCCACTTTAGGACAATGATTCCTCTGGTCTCAGTTCAGGATTTGTCTACAAATGATTTAAGAACTCTCAAAAACAAACAAACAAACAAACAAATAGTATAAAAATGGACACAGGATCTGAATGGATACTTCTCCTAAGAGTAGCTAAATTAAAACATTAAAATACGTTTATCTCATCAGTAAATAGGAAAACATAAATTAATAGTGCCATGGTATATCACTATTTATTTGTTAAAAGTGCTATTATTAAAAAAGGTTTGTCCTATTAAGTATCGGCTAGGCTAGAGAGTGAGGAGAACTCTGACGTTACTGCTGGCTGGGAACATAAAGTTGTACAATGAGGGTCGCAAGTGTCTTAAGAAAGAAAATCATGTGTGCCCTACAATCTATTCCTAGGCATCAAAATGAACAAAAGCGTATACTTATGTAAAGATTATGCATTAGCACTTAATATTCAAGATTCTTTGTAGTAGTCAAGAGCTGAAAGCATCATCAATGTATGTCTTCTGGTCAACGAGTGAACAGATAAACATACCAGAGTGTGATTGTGACAAGAAGAACGAGATAGTGGGCTACATGGGAATCTCAAAAGAATTATGTCAATGAATCAGAGCAGACATCACCATGAGCCATCTAATTCCATTTAAATTCAATACAAAATCAAGGTAATGTATAATAGGAAAACAGTTTGCTTGGATCGTGAGGAAAGAGGCAAAGGAATGCTCACATGGGGACACAAGAAACAGAGTTCGTGAATGTTGGCTATTTGCTTGTGTTGATGGTTTATGGGTATACAGATATGACAAAAAGTATCAAACTGTACATGTTAAGCATTATATGAAGGATTATAAGAGAGTAAAGAGAAGGACCATAAAGTTTACACCTGCACAATCTGATGTGGTTCCTTCTTCAATGCCTCTGAGTTAATTACAAGCAATAGTTATCTTCCTGGGAAGTATAAACTAACAAGAGTTTTATAAATCATAAAAGCCATATCCCTTCAGCAATATCCACTTCTTCAGTGAAATTATTTCACACTGAAAAAGTGGGAAAAAAAAAAAAAGAAAATCCACATATATATATACTTAAGAAATTCAGAAAATAACAACTGTAAACTCAAAAGTGGCTCTTGGCTTCTGAAGGACAGTAATTCAGATCAGAAAAAGTCAGGGTTTGCAAGGGGGCGTGTCTCAGCAGGGATGTTCAGGGCTGGAGGGCATTTAAAATACTTTATTCAGGAAGGCAGCACACCCTAGCCAAGTGGCACTTCCCCAGAGACACACGAGGGATTCATTTTGTAAAGTAGGCTTATTAGTGAAAATTTTAAGATGTTAATATAACAAGTGTTTTTATTTTTTCAAATGTTGTAATGGATTGTGCTGGGGTAATGTAAGTGCTGCAAGTGCATTACGTTTACTGGTGCTGCCCTTTGTCTGTTGACTTGTCTGTCCCATTAGCTCTGTGGTTCCATTGGCTGTAACAGTAAGAATCTTCCACTAAGTTTGCAAGAGACCCAAGTCTAATGATAGAAGTGATTGAAGTTAAGCAGAGACACAACATACCTGTTTCTTAGAGAGTAGTTAAGGTACAGTCTACCCAAGCAAGGGTCTGTGAGCCTGACACCTGCCAGCACTGAAGCCATTGTTGGCTCATGGCTTTTCCTATGGCAGACCTGTCTCCAAAGGATCATGCTTTCCTAGACTACATTGTCCATGGTCTGTGTGAATATCTACTCACTCTATAGATCGTAACCTCTGATGCCTGAGCATCCAGAAGAGTCACACCAACACACTGTCTGACTTTTGTTTGCTGGAGATTGGGTGCCACATGACACACAATACAGGATGAGGTCATCTACAGGTTTCTGTGTGCCTTGCAAAGATAATGTATGTGGCTTGTTTATTTGCTTGCTTTTGTTTCTCTCCTCCACCATTACTCCTTGAAGAGGCAGTTTTAATATCACTGATCATTACAGTGTCCTGTGATATTTAGTGGGAAGCCAACGGAATGAAGACAGTGAGGTAAAAATTAGCTAATGCTAAACTCATGCAGGAGCTTAGGCTCCCAGTGCCTTATGTTGATGGCATGAAGATGGTAGAACCCTAATCTAATGATAATGGTTGGAGGTAGGGCTTGGGGAAGGTGATTAGAAAGAGAAAAGTTATTAGAATGAAGCTCCCATGACAAAGTAGCTCCTTGTTTCATGCCATGTGTTGTTCTCTGTGTCTCTGAGACTCTACAGTCAAGAAGGCTGTCACCACATGTGGCCCTGCCATCTTGCATCTCCTAAACAGCAAGTCAAAAACTAAGTCTAGTTTCTTTGGAAAGGAGTCTGCCTCGAGTGTCTCATTACAGTCATGAAGAATGGGTCAGTACAGCAGGGCACTATGGGGCAGCTTGTGATTATGTTAAAGTCTTTCATGTGTACTCATGTAGGCAAAGCGTCCTCTTTAGGGTTTTTGGGGGATAATGTTTTGCTTATTGTCCTAACAAAGACACCAGAGGGTATATACCTCTGCAATCCCCTTTGTAGAAGACAGACTTGATACAGTAGAAAAAGGAATAAATAAGTGCAGCAGGGGCAGGGTGAAAAGTTGATTTGGGGAAGAGAGGGAAATATTAAACAACTACCACTGTGGACAAAGGGCCTTCAGGTTTCAGGATATATTGGCAAAATTTGCTGAGGTAATGGTACTAGACTGGCTAAGTCTAACTGAAATGTAAGAATATTGCTGTTGTGGGTCTATAGAAAGATTGTGTACTGTGGTCTCCTTATCCACATAGTGGACATATTATTTATCCTAGTCTGGTAGCCAGTGTTCAATCAGGTAATGCATGAGAATACTTGGACAGTAGTCAATGCATAGTAGGTTTCAGCCTTCTTCTCATCTTCCTATAACTTCTCTGCTCAGCCACTCTGACAATATCTGCTGGGCTTCCTTCACAGTAGCACCAAAAACTCAGAATCTTGCTTCATTTGCCCTCTTTCTATCAGACAAAGTGGGTTGTACATATTTTACTGTGGGGCTATGTAGAAGAATTTTAATTCAGAACATGGCTGCTCTGGCAAGAGATGAAATCGAAGGACCTTCTAGGTTGGTAGGATTCCGATAGGCCTGGAATACAGGCACACCTTTAATCCTAGGAAACAGAGGCAAGCAGATCTCTGAGTTCATGGCCAGCCTGGTATAGAACAAGTTTCAGGTAAAGAAAAGCTTAGGTCCAGTCATGGTGGTACACGCCTTTAATCCAAGCATTAAGGAGACAGAGGCACGCAGATTTCTCAGTTCTGTTCAGACAGTTTGGATGAGTCAGTGAGTTGAAAAGCAGTGCAATGGCACTGAGTTCCTGGAAGTTCAGTGCATGGAACACAGAGGCAGTTTTTACCAGGAGAGTTTTACAGAGAGAGGTTGAAGAGAGAGCAAGCTAGACACAGATGAAAACACAATGAGCCAGAGAATGAGAAGGAGCCAGAAGAAAATCAGATCAGATTGCTAGGGTTAGTATAAGCCGAAGCAGAACAATTCAGGGAGAAACTGAGAGAAGCCTGTTTGAATCAGTCAGCTTGGAGAGGCATTTGAGCCAGAACAACAAAGTTGAACCAGCCAGCAAGAGTTCAGGAAGAACTAGAAAAGGTGAATTTATTCACCAGGAAGCCTCAGAGGCTGAAAGCACTTTAGGCCTGGATTAGATTGTAAGGAGGCTAGAAGCTTCTAGGCCTAGACCTTCATTAGGAGACAAAGGCAGTCAGCCTCCGAGATGACAATTACATCAGGAGAATAAAAGTTACTTTACAAGGCTAAGATGTGGTGGGATGCCCAAACCCTCAGAGGAACATTGTTTCTTCCCCCACATGACACTCTCCAGACCCCAGAGGATGAAGAGAACATAGCATCAGTAAGAAAGTCCATCTTAATCGCAGTACCCAGCCT